>NC_079458.1:40375356-40422856 GCF_903798145.1 Danio aesculapii
TAAATTTTTTGTGTTAATAAACAATGCAAAAAGCTACAAATACTATGGTAATAGTTCATTAATGAATTAATTGTGCCCATTAACTTGCGATGCAAAAAGCTACAAAGTGCTTTGGTAATTTTTAAGTCTTATTTAATTATTTAATGTCAATTATCTTTTTTGTATTAATAAACAATGCAAAAAGCTACAAAGTGCTATGGTAATATTTATTTATTTATTTATTTATTTATTTATTTATTTATTTATTTATTGTGTCAATCGTCTTTTTTGGTTTTAATAAACAAAGTTAAACTTCAAAGTGCTATGGGAATATTTAATTTTATTTATTCATTTATTTCTTTAATTTAATTTATTTATTTATTGTATCAATTATCTTTTTTGGTGTTAATAAACAAAGTTAAACTTCAAAGTGCTATGGGAATATTTAATTAATTAATTAATTTATTTATTTATTATGTCAATTATCTTTTTTCTTGTTAATGTCAAAAGCTACAATGTGCTATGGTAATATTTAATTTAATTGATTAATTAATTAATTTATTTATTTATTTATAATGTCAATTATCTTTTTTCATTTTTATTAACAATGCAAAAAGCTGAAAAGTGCAATGGTAATTTTTATTTATTTATTTATTTATTTATTTATTTATTTATTTATTTGTGTCAATGTCAATTATAGTTTTTTGTGTTAATAAACAATGCCAAAAAGCAAAAAATTGCTATGGTAATAATTAATAATAATAATAATAATAATAATAATAATAATAATAATAATAATAATAATAATAATAATAATAATATAATTAATTTAATTTAATAATTTATTTATTTATTTATTTATTATTTATTTATTGTGTCAATTATCTTTTTAATGATAATAAACAATGCCAAAAAGGTACAAATTGCTATGGTAATAATTAATAATAATAATAATAATAATAATAATAATAATAACAATAATAATAATAATAATAATAATAATAATAATAATAATAATAATATAATTAATTTAATTTAATTTAATTATTTATTTATTTATTTATTTATTATTTATTTATTGTGTCAATTATCTTTTTAATGATAATAAACAATGCCAAAAAGGTACAAATTGCTATGGTAATAATTAATAATAATAATAATAATAATAATAATATTTAATTTAATTTAATTTAATTTAATTTAATTTAATTTAATTTAATTTAATTTAATTTAATTATTTATTTATTTATTTATTTATTTATTTATTTTTATAAAAATTTTTATTTTATTTTTTTATTATTTATTTATTGTGTCAATTATCTTTTTAATGATAATAAACAATGTCAAAAAGCTACAAATTGCTATGGTAACATTTAATTGTATTTATTTATGTATATTTTATTTACTTTTTTATTCTAATTTTTTTTTTATTGTTTTTGTTTTTGTTATTTGTTTTCTTTTTGTTTACTCGTTTATTTGTGTCATTGCGGTCGGACACCATTGCTGCATAATCCATCCTGATAATGGCAAATTAGTAAAAAAAAAAGCTTCAAGTTAAAGTAAATGATCCTGAAAAGGGCACAACCTGCTTTTATAAGATAAAAGATGAAGAGATAGATGAAGATGAAGATGAAGCACTACTCATGCGGTTTTTAATGAAAATCCAGTATCTGTCTAGTAATTGCAGAGCAGGGTGATTATCACTGATGATGATGATGATAATGAAGATAATAATTTCCTGTCATGATGCATCTCCTCATAACACTGCTGTGAGTGTGTCTGTGTTTCTTGTATGTATCACATTATGGGGGCCACATATAGCAATAGCAGTAAATTTAGACCTAGTGTGTTAGTAGTTCTCCAACTTAAGGATCTTGTTGTAAATTTGTGCTTGGCTGCTTTTACAAGCCATTTTATTTTGGTTTGTGTTTGTCTTTCTGTCCCGTGCTGGTGGTCTTCTGCTCACCTGTCTGTCTGTATCTGTGTGTGTGGTGTTTTCTGAAGGTAATGAAGCGTTTTATGGCTCTTCATCAGTGTGTAAAGTGGGCTGGAAACTGTATTTCTCTGAGTGAAGAGGCTTTTCTGTGTTGTTGTGGAGACGCGGAGGAACGCTGGTCATGTGATGTGTATTGTTGAGGCTGAATAGAGACATGAAGAGCCTATAAAACACCTCTTGCTGGAGGATGACTATAGATGTCACGCATGCATGCATATATTAGCGAACACTGTGAAAGAGCAGCACTGATTCACATGCATTCAGTGTGAAAATGCATGTGTTAAATGGTTATACAAATCTGAGAATGTAATATGCTGGAATATCACTGCTGCTGGCTGCACTGGGACTCAATGGTTCGGACTGTCACCTCACAGCAAGAAAGTCGCTGGTTTGAGTTCCGGCTGGGTTGCAGCTAGAAGGTCATCTACTGTATAAAACATAGGTGGCAGTTCATTCCTGATCAATTAAGGGACTAAGCCGAAGGAGACTGAATGAATGAATCCCTGCTGCTGATCAGATGTGTTATCTGTGTGTTTTGGTGGATGTTAGGGGGTTTCTGGACTGTTTTCAACCACTTTTGTGTTTTTAGAAATGATTTACTGACCTCTGGTGGTTGGAAACCGTCATGAGCGTTTGCAACCCCATGCAAAGGGAGAACTGCATAGAAAATTCACTAATATGTTTAAATACTGACAGTAATTATTATTTCTATTACTAACATTGAAATACCAAAAGTATACATACAAATATACTTACAGTTGAGGTCAGAATTATTAACCCCCTTTGATTTGTTTGTCTTTTTAAAATATTTCCCAAATGATGTTTAACAAAGCAAGGAAATTTTCACAGTATGTCTGATAATATTTTTTCTTCTGGAGAAAGTCTTATTTTTTTTATTTTCGGCTAGAATAAAAGCAGTTCTTAATTTTTTAAAAACCATTTTAAGGTCAATATTGTTAGCCCCTTTAAGCTATTTTTTTCAGTCTACAGAACAAACCATCATTTTACAATCTAGTAAAATGTTATTTACTGTCATCATGACAAAGATAAAATAAATCAGTTATTAGAGATGAGTTATTAAAACTATTATGATTAGGAATGTGTTGAAAAAACTTCTCTCCATTAAACAGAAATTGGGGAAAATAATAAACAGGGAGCTAATAATTCTGACCTCAAGTGTGTGTGTGTGTGTGTGTATGTATATGTATATATGTATATGTATATGTATATATATATATATATATATATATATATATATATATATATATATATATATATATATATATATATATATATATATATATATATATATATATATATCTATATAGAATTTTTTTACATTTTATTTTATTCCAAAAAGCTAATATTTATTTATTTTTACGTTTGTGCAGACCCCTGTGACCCCTAAAATCAAAGTGATTTGATCATTTTTTGTTTTATTTTGTTAATTTGTTTTGTTATTTCATTTTAATTATTTTTTGTTTTATTTTGTTTCATTTTATATTTTTTTATTTTATTTTATTTATTTTATTTTATACCAAAATAAAGTTTTCATATAATAAAGTCCAATATTTATTTAGTTTTAGATTTTTACAACCCCCAATCTAAAGCAACATTTTATTTATTTGTTTTTATTTTTTTTTTTTAACTAAAAACCCAATATTTATTTATTTGTAGGTTTTTTACAGACCCCCAATCAAAAACTTTTTTATTTTATTTTATTTTGTTTTATTTTATTTTTACCAACAACTGAAAGCCATTTACTGTCCCTCCACTTGTCTGAGTTTTTTTCTTCATGTTGACGAATGCTGGAAAACCTGTAGACATTTGACTGATTGCTAATATTTATCCTATTACTTAATATTATTCAACCTAAAATTCCTCCAAATATGTTCTTTATTATTCAACAGAATTTTTAAAAACATTTATTAACTCATAATGGTTTTGAATCATACGAGTGCAGCTAAACAATGTACGTGTGTAGTGTAAACATGACTAAACAAAGGACGCTTTCTTTACCGTAGGTTGTTCTTTAGACAATTAAAAAGTTCCTCACAAAACAAAATCTTCTTTTAACAAACCGTTCACTGAAATTTTTTTGCAAAACCAAGATAATTCATTTAGCATTACTGTAAAATCACCTTATAACCTTTGTTTAGAAGAGAGTGCTGTTACCAGAAGCGGCCACTAGATGTCAGTATCAGCAGTGAAGTTTCAGCAGAGTCTTTGTTCCTCCGTCTGAGTGTATTATTGACGTGTGTGTGTCTGATCAGTGTTTGCGTGTGTGTGTGTGTGTGTGTGTGATCAGTGTGCAGTGACATCTATATTACATTCCTGTGCTAAGGATCTGTCAATAAATCAGGAGAATCTGACAGTTCATAAACATGCTGATAACCTGTGTGTGTGTGTGTGTGTGTGTGTGTGTGTGCGTGTGTGTGTGTGTGTGTGTGTGTGATTGAATGGCTATCTAACTTGTATTTAAGAGAGCAAGTAGAGTCCATTCAGAAAGAAAACACACACACACAACACCCCCCCCCCCCCACCCCCATACACACACAGCTCTTCAAAGGCAGCAGTGTTCATCTGCTGTGTGGTTTAGTCAATAGAGCGCTCTCTCTGATCAATGCAGAGTCTGGCGCCTCACAATCACACTCAATACACCTGACCTTACTCTCTGCCTCACACACTTCTCACTTCAAGAAGAAAACACACAATACACACACACACAGCACTGGAACACAGAGGAATGCACAGAGGCAGCCCTGTGTGTTATCCTTCAGGTATGTTAACATGGTTATCTCAGAAGTTTAACACGTGCGAGGCCCAGTTTACACTAGTGCGCTTTAACTATAAAACAGCGTTTTAGAATGAAAACGATCCAGATCCACACTGACATTTCTGAACAGATCTCAGTCCACACTATACTGCTGAAAACACACATCACGTGACCACACACACTCTGGCATGTGCTGCATCGTATGCAGATGTCTGAGCTCCAGGCAGTCAGCGGGTGCTTTGAGCACAGCTCCCCAGGTGAGAGCAGCGCACGTCAGACAGTTCATTAAGGATCTAGCGTTGGATCTCATCTCTATAGTTGTTAAACGTGATATTTAATTAATCTTGTCTCTATCTAATAACTCTTCAGTCTTTTGAATCTATTACTTGTTCTCAGGTAACGTGTTTTGGCTGAGCGCAATAAGTTAATGTAATAATTAATGAAACCACGTACACTGATTCTGCACTGATTCTGACTGATTGCTTGCATTTTGTAGCGGCTTCCAATTGCCGCTATTAATGGTAGAGTGAGCGAGTTTTTAACGCGTAAAGTCAGAGTCCGTAGGCAAAATAGATGCAAATAAAAACGTCTTTATTTTCCAATCAACAGAATTACTTCATCACTTTTCCTTAATCTATATGCACACTTCTCTGTTACCTTAAATTGAGTTGAGTTACTTCACGTCACGTTAAGTTACGTTAAGTTACGGTCAAAAACTGTGTGCTTCCTACCAACCCTCTCTTCCATGCAGTGAAGCCACAGTTATATAGTCTGGTACTGACACCTTGTGGCCAATTGCCAATTTACAATGTATGGCTCCTACACATTTATTTCCTATAATGTATAAACTTATTGTACGTTATACTTTTATAATGGCCATTATTGATTATTAAATCTGATATTCAGCAAAAGAGATGATATGTTTCATATTTCAGTGAAAATGAAAAGAGGCAGTAATGTTTTAGGCTCCATTTTGTTATAAATAAGCCTACAGTGAAGAGGACACTCATATACATGTGCAGCTACACAATTTTTAGTGTCTGTTAAGTTAATATCAACATGAGAATAGACAGTTCCTCATATCATGTTTTCATTTTATTGTTAAGATAGTGAAACACCATAGCCAGGGTGATGTGAATGAGGTTATAAAGTACACTGTTCCCTTTGCAGATTTACCCGACGTGTCCTCGGGAGTTTGTTTTCCAAATCAAACTTGCGAAGTCTGAACTTACAAGGAAAGGATACAAGACTGAACTGTGTGCATTTAATATTGAGGAAAAAGCCCAAATCAGATAGGTGTAAGTCTGCAGTCACGCCTCAGTTTTCAGATGTCTCTGTTTCCCCCCATCCACACTGGGATAGAGCAGCAGCAGTTTAAAATGAAAAGATTTGTCAGCATTTCCACAATGCTTCGTTCTCAGGGTTGGAAAACTCTGGGGTAGTGTGAATGGAAGGCGTAACCCTAGCAAAACTTATGCATTTAAAAACTAAAATGTATTAGTGTAAATGAGGCCTTAAGTCTGGTTTATCCTTCTGCATCGAGTGATCAGCGTGACCCACGGCGCATGCCATGTACATTGCTGTGCATTTATACTTCACGCTGTTTCTGTTGCTCTGCAATAACACGTCTGAAACTCTAGATGGCAGTAGGTGTTTATGTTCCTCTGTGTCGAGTTTCTTCGCTGGTGTTTTGTTTTTTTCTGAACGCCACCTTAATATACAAGTAGCTCAAACTCGCTTATTTATTAAGGCAGGAACCGGCGGACGTGCAACAACTTTATTCATAAGGTGAACACAAAACAGCGGTCTCCATCTGCAGCTCCTTCACGGGAATCCACACTTGTAAACACTCGCTCCATCTGGCTCGCTCAGCTCTCACCTCCGCCCACACTGATCAGCGCTACCAAGCAGACCAATCACAGAGCTTGCGCTACGTGTCGTTGCGATATGTCGTTACATTTATTTCTGACGGCCACGGCAAGGGTTATGCGTAGGCTGTACCAGAGCATGCGTGTGTGCTTGATGCAGAAGTATAAATCAGCCTTTAGGGTGTACTCACACTAGGTACAGTTGTCTTGAACTATGCTGGAGCACGATTGTCCCTCCTTCCCTGACACCCCGCACTCACACTGCAGTTTTACCTTACGAGCCGGAGCATACTTACGTCATTGATGATGTGATTTGGGAAATATTGGAAAAAGGAAAAAAAAAATGACTGAAGGGCAAATAATTATGGCTTCATCTGTATGTCAATGTCATGATAATAGCTTAGATGGTGATAAAAGCTCCAGCAATAAATCAAAACATGAACATTACTGTCATCTGCCTCACAAAACCTAACAAAATAAAGCAAAAGTTTGTTTTTGAAGGTTAAAATGTGGTGTGTTTCGCCTGCGGAGCTGTCTGTCCCGCTGTAAACTCTCCATCAGATCTGTTCCAGTCTCTTTATCTGTGGGGCATTTGGTGTAACCACTGGAATCTGGTGAAACACACACACACACACACTCATGCATGCACACATACAGTCAGGCAGAGATGTTTGTCTCAGCTGACAGCTGTCAGATCTGATAGTGCTCTGGTAATAAAACACTCTGCCAAACAGCCTATTAGCAGTGGCTTGCCTGGAAGAGAAATACACACACACGCGCACACACAATATGAGGACTTTTCATAACTGTACTGATGTTTCTACTGTACAAACCATAAGTTCTCTAGTCTACAGTTTTAATCTTCAACATTTATGAGCCGTTTCCTCATGGGGACTGAAAAAAAAGTCCCACAAGGTCAAAATTGACTGGTTTCTCTATACTTGTGGGGACAAATGGTCTCTCTCTCTCTCATACACACACACATAGATGGGCAGAATGAGGTCAGGCACTGGGGGTTGTGTAAAGCAGAAGTGACAGTAGACCCTGGACCTCCTGCTGCGCTTTACAGTCGCCCTCAAAACACCCGCAAAAACAAACAAACATCATCATCTCACAAACATCAGCTCTTCATCAGTGACCTCAGAAGACTCTCTGTCAGGGTTTCCACATCTCCTGGATTTTAAAGTGTCTATTACTGCTACAGTCTAGCATGTTGTGCAGTAAAAATAAGGTGAGGATCCAAATGCAGAATAAACCTTTATTAACTAAATTAGACAAAGCAAAAGGAACAGGGATGCCATAGGAGCAACTAACAACTGAAAACAAGAGGCTAAGAGAACGGGGTATATACACACGAAGAAAGAATCAGCTTAATAAGCTGATGAGGGAGTGAAGACAGTAACTGAAAAGGCTAATAAGATAATGAGTAATGACCTAAAGAGGTAGGGGTGGTGTTAGCACTGTCGCCTCACGGCAAGAATGTCGCTGGTTCAAGTCCCGGCTGGGCCATTTAGCATTTCTATGTTGATTTCCGGTTTTGGACTGTGGTTTCCCGGTGTTTGTGTGTGAATGTGAGTGTGTATTGGTGTTTCCCAGTACTGGGTTGCAATTGGAAGGGCATCCACTGCATAAATCATATGCTGGAATACTTGACGGGTCATTCTGCTGTGGCAACCCCTGATAAATAAGGGACCAATGGTGCACTCAAACTAGGCCGTCCCATCAAAATGTAAATAATCAACATCTGTGTCATGTTCTCCCCGTGTTGGTGTTGGTTTCCTCCGGGTGCTCCAGTTTCCCCCACACATCCAAACACATGCGCTATAGGGAAGTGATCAACTAAACTGGCCGTAGTGTATGCGTGTGTGTGTGTGTGTGTGTGTGTGTGTGTATGTGTGTAAAAGTGTGTATGGGTGTATTTCAGTACTGGCTTGCAGCTGGAATAGCATCCGCTGTGTGAAATATATGCTGGAATAGTTGGTGGTTCATTCCACTGTGGCGACCCCTGATAAACAAGGGACTAATCTGAATGAACGAATGTTACAAACTGGCATGAGATCGTGTTGGTAAGTTTCAAGAGCTTTGACTGCAAAGTGACCACTTCAAAGGAGCAGGAGCTCATGCTTCTGTTGAAATATAAATTCATATAATCTAGTTCCAAATGAACACTAATATTCATTCAATCATTTTCTTTTTAGCTTAGTCCCTTTATTAATCAGGGGTCGCCACAGCGGAATGAACCGCCAGTCTATCCAGCATGTGTTTTATACAACAGATGCCTATCCAGCTGCAACTCATCTCTGGGAAACACCCATACACTCTCATTCACACTCATACACTACGGACAATTTATCTTACCCACATCACCTACAGCGCATGTGTTTGGACTGTGGGGGAAACCGGAGCACCCGGAGGAAACCCACACCAACATGGGGAGAACATGCAAAACTCCACACAGAAATGCCAACTGACCCAGCCGGGGCTCGAACCGGCGACCTTCTTGCTGTGAGGTGATCGTGCTACCTACTGCACCACCGTGACGCCTCATTCACACGGGGCTTCAGCATCAACGCTTGACAGAGGGCGTGTCTGAAGTTGGTTAGAAACTTGAAATTAGTCAGCAATAGGCCGCTGCCTGAGCTGGTGCATTTGCATACGCTTCCGTCGGCGCTTGAAAAGTTGAGCAAGTCCCAACTTCTGCAGCGAGCAACGCCTCTGAAGCGGCACCGACGGATCCATAATGCAGTTCGGCAATGCCTTATGTCACCCATTCAAAGTGAATGGAAAACGTTGAAGCTGACGCCTCGTGTGAATGGGGCGTTACGTGTTAAAGCTGACGCCTCGTGAATGGGGCGTTACACGTTGATGCGTTGACACTGAAGCCCCGTGTGACTGGGGCGTTAGGCTTCTTGAAGAGGCTGTTTGACTGCAGAACAACCAGCACGCCTCGATAACAGAATTCTGCTTGTAATGAGTCTCCTGGTTTGGGTTCTCATATTTCCAACACTTATTATCATTTCTTTTGAATATCTGTGGTAAATTACCAATTTCTAGCTCTCATAATGACCACTTTAATTAATCAAAAGATTTATTCAACCTGAAAAATGATGTAAAATTATGCAAAGCTCAGCAGCACTTTCTTTGTTCCTTTCTTTCTACATCATGGAAATTCAGCCTTTTAGTCAGTGAAAGTCAGAGAATTTGGCTGAGAGTGGAGACCCTGCTGTGTGTTCAACAACATAACATTTTAATTCAGGAAATACTGAGATTTTGTTTTAGTTTGGCGTAGTGTGTGTGATCCTCAACTGTGAGCGTGTTTGTGCAGTTCGCTCTCGGTCCTCATGGTGGCAGTGTTTCTCTAGGCTTGTTTCTTGTTTACAGTGTACTTCTGCATAGACAGACAGTCAGAATGAAAACATCCAGAATTTCCCTGTTTGCTTTATTAACGCGCACTCTTATGGCGGAGCGATTCATCAAGGGATGTTTTTCAAATAAATATACAGACTTGACTTTCCCATGACGAGCTTCCTTCAGTGTTGATGTCACTCAGGGTGTGTGGGATGTTGGATCATGTTGATTGCTATTTTCATTTTTTTTTTAAAGCAAACATTCAGTTCTCCTTGCAAAACAATATATACTGTGTATATGTATATATTATATAGACAAAGGGTTAAACAAACTGGAGATATTACAAATCTGTTACAATCTACATGCCTGATAATGATTCACTGATAATGCTTGTGTATAATAATGTTATGTTAGAAATATACACTCACCGGCCACTTTATTAGGTACACCTTACTAGTACCGGGTTGGACCCCATTTGTCTTCAGAACAGCCTTAATCCTTCGTGGCAGAGATTCAACAAGCTACTGGAAATATTCCTTCGTGATTTTGCTCCATATTGACATGATAGCATCACACTGTTGCTGCAGATTTGTTGGCTGCACATCCATCATGCCAATCCCCTGTTCCACCACATCCCAAAGGTGCTCTATTGGATTGAGATCTGGTGACTGTGGAGGACATTTGAGTACAGTGAACTCATTGTCATGTTCAAGAAACCAGTCTCAGACGATTTGTGCTTTATGACATGGTGCGTTATCTTGCTGGAAGTAGACATCAGAAGATGGAGACACTGTGGTCATAAAGGGATGGACATGGTCAGCAACAATACTCAGGTAGGCTGTGGCGTTGACACGATGCTCAATTGGTACTAATGGGCCCAAAGTGTGCTAAGAAAATATCCCCCACACCATTATACCACCACCACCAGCCTGAACCGTTGATACTAGGCAGGATGGATCTATGCTATCATGTTGTTGATGCCAAATTCTGACCTGACCATGTGAATGTGGCAGCAGAAATGGAGACTTCTGCTGCTGTAGCCCATCCGCCTCAAGGTTGGACATGTTGTGTGTTCAGAGATGCTCTTCTGCAGACCTCGGTTGTAACGAGAGCTTATTTAAGTTATTGTTGCCTTTCTATTAGCTGGAACCAGTCTGGCCATTCTCCTCTGATCTCTGGCTTCAATAAGGCATTTGCGCCCACAGAACTGACGCTCACTGGATATTTTCTCTTTTTCAGACCATTCTCTGTAAACCCTAGAGATGGTTGTGCGTGAAAGTCCCAGTAGATCAGCAGTTTCTGAAATACTCAGACCATAATAATTCGAACTAAGGTGTAATTAAACATATACCTTTATTTGGCTTATATAAAGCCCTGTACAGTTGTACATAATCAAGCTGGATTCTGGTTTATTATTCATTTGATGAGTTTTTGACATGTCAGAGCTTGATGGTCTCCATAGCTGCCGTCACAACAGGGCCACTGCTGCGTGTGTGAAATATGCAGGCGAAACACAGCCAAAAACACAGCTATTGTTGGCCAAGAGAGCTAATCGTTGGGATTTGAGAGGCTTTACTGGGAACACTAATATCTAACATCATCTAACATGGGAATTTTTGACAGTGTATGGGTTGTAATGTGCACAGAGCAATAATTACAGATGTGTTATATTGTATATAACAGCAATATTGTGACCTGCGGGCTGCCAGGGGGAAATAAATCAATAAATAATTATATAGACAAGGGGTTAAACAGGCTGGAAATATTACAAATCTGAAACAATCTACAAGCCTGATAATGATTCACAGATGTACAGTGAAGCTAAACATACAAAAAACACATGCTTTCCTTTTAATAATCCATCCGACAACTGTTAACGCTTTAGTTTAAGTACCAACTCTCTCTATGAATGACTTATTTCATGCCTGTTGTTAAGATACTGGCTGTTTAATAGTATATATAAACACATAATCTAAATATATTCTACAATACCTAAACCGAAATACCCTAATCACTATTAATAAGCAGCAAATTAGGAGTTTATTGATGGAAAAGTCATAGTAAATGGTTTATTAATAGCAAGAATTGTACATTAAATTAAAGCGAGACTTTTAAAATGACAGAAATGAGTGCACTAAAATCTAAAATACCATAAAACAACCTGCTAAGGATGCAGGTTGTGTGTGTGCGTGTGTGTGTGTGTGTGTGTGTGTGTGTGTGTGTGTGTGACACAGTTCAGTTTTAGTTCTCTTTCAGTGCTAATAGAGAGGTTAGCGCCCCAAGCATTTCTGAAATGATTTAGCTCTAATATCTCTTACTCGCTTTAACATTCATGTTCTGTCAGGGCAGATGTAGGTCACGGTGCCAAATTTAACAGCTCTCTTTAGACAAGTTTAATGCGACTGTTTGTGGCTAGAAGCTAAGTCTCATCCTCTGCCGGTCGCTGGCCCTCGGACACAAACAAAACAAAAAACTAGCGTGACTGCAGATCTCCACTGTCACTGCCGATTAAAATATAAGCGGGATCACGTCTTGAATTAAGAAGCCTTTTAATACTGTACACTGTAATAAAATCCCTAATAATGTAATCCCTAATAACTTGAGAAGGCCTGACTAGAAAGCCTGATCTTAATATGTTACTAACATGTTTACAAGCACATTGTATGATGATTTAGCACATTGTTAGAAAGCATTAGCATGTTTTGTATGCTACTTTGTGCTAGCATGTTAGAAGCATGTTTTAAGACATAACATGGATGATTTAGCACATTGCTAGCATGTTATAGCATGTTCTAACATAATATTAGCATGCTTTAGGACATTGCATGGGCGATTCAGCACATTGCTAACCAGTTTTAACATGTTAGAAGCATGTTTTATAAGATTACATTGACGATTCTGCCCAATACTAGCATGTTTTAACATAATAGTAGCATGCTTTAGGACATTGCATGGGTCATTCAACAGATTGCTAGCATGTTTTTAACATGTTAGTAGCATGTTTTAGGACATTACATGAATTATTCAGTCCAATGCTAGCATGTTTTAGCATGTTTTAAAATAATAGGAGCGTGCTTTAGGGCATTGCATGGGTGATTCAAAACATTGCTAACATGTTTAAACATGTTAGTAGCATGTTTTAGGACATTACATTGATGGTTCAGCCCAATGCTAGCATGTTTTAACATAAAAGTAGCATGTTTTAGGACATTGCATGGGCGATTCAACACATTGCTAACATGTTTTGCATGTTTTAACATGTTAGAAACATTACAACAATTTGTTTTGGTGCATTGGTTACATGTTTTACTACAAATACCATAGTTAAACGGTGGTTAGTTTTAATTTGTAGGGAACCCCTTGTAAATTTTTCTGACTGTGACTGTTTTATCAATATAATAGCATGGGGTTATCATATTTTAGCACACATTGTTAGCATATCTATGTGTGCATGCTTAAGCACATTGGAAGCATGTTTCTTACATGTTTTACTAAACTGCCAGCATGTTTTAGCATCCCTTTTGGTAGCATGCTAAGGAACATTTCCCTCAAAACCCATTGCTAACATGTTTTACTAAACTGCTAGCATGTTTTAGCATCCATTTTGGTAGCATGCTAAGGAACATTTCCCTCAAAACCCATTGCCAACAAGTTTTAGCATGTTTTAGTGCAACATTGTTTAAATATGACATTAACGCTACTTTACTAATGAGTCATAACTAGCTAGTGTTATATCAATTTGCTAACTTGCTAAGCTAGGTCTCAGACGACAAAGATAATACTACTGTAGATGGAAATAAACATTAATGCCACATAGATCTATTTGAAAATTAATTGAGAGATAAAAAATCACTGTGAAGATGAAGACCGTTATCGTTTAGCTTTGACGGTTAGCTGGAGAATTGTGATAAGCACTAAGAATGCTATCATGCCGTTTTTCACCATTCCCACGCACTGTTGGACCTTAAAACCCATTACTAACATGTTTTAGTACCACATTGTTTAATAATTATGACATTAATGTTACGCTAATAATGAGTCATAACTAGCTAGTGATATAGCAATCTCCTTACTTGCTAAGCTAAGTCTCAGAGAACCAAGCTAATACTAACTGTAATTGAAAATACTCACATTAATGTCATATGGAACTTGATATCGTTTAGCTTTGATGGTTAGCTGGAGAATTGGGATAAACGCTAAGAATGCTATCATGCCGTTCCACCAAATGGTTGGAAACCTGCCGTACTGGATATATTTAGCGTTGAATATTACGCTTTATGTGCCTACAACATTCCTGCAAATCAAAGACAGCACAAGGTCAGAGTTAAGGGCAATATAAGCTAATGTGCCTGATCGGAGCTCTCTGCAGATTTCATATTCAGCGCAGGCAGAATGAGGAGCACTGAAGCGGAAACAGCCCCGGCGCTGAGAATTGGCCCGAATCAAGGGCTTATATTGAGTGTGTTTGACTGAGATTGGCTGTATAATGAATCTCTGAACTTATTTGAGCTCCATCTCATTTCGGCGATGGTTCAGTGGCGTGTGACCGCTTTAGCATACTGGTATATATATGTGTGTTCCTCAGTGCGCGCTCGACGAGAAACAACGTGACAAGCCCTGCACTTCGGCGCTAATGCTAATCTGTCAGTGTGCTGTTGACAGATCTAAAGCAGCCTCCCTCGCCCCCAGACGTCAAACCCTGAGCTCTTCAGCCCCAGACGTCTTCCCTTCGCCCCCAATCCATTCGCTGTCCCTCGAGAGACCAGTCTTATTAGTGCCAGAGAGAAAGAGGGAAGCACTTTGTCCTCAGTCGGCCTCCAGCGACAGTAACAGATCTGACTGGAGTCTTCAACCCGCTCGCCATGCACAGCTTTCTGAGGATTGCGCAGATAGACCTTTATAACTCTCATCATAACACTCACACAAAGAGAAACACCCAGGATTTTTGTAAGAATTCACATTAGGGCTGTGTGATATGGGCAAAATAAACCATGAGTTTCTTGCGCAATATCGTGATTTTGACACACACAGACGTTTTACAGTGTGAATCTGAAACATATATCCAAAGGAATACAATTAGATCTTTATTAAAGACCTGTAACATCTGTAAAACTACCCCAGAACACCCAAACACCCAGTGCTTTCTAATTTTCTCCATAAATAAAACTTGTACCAGAACTGCAGCAATGTTTTGTTAGTTTGTCATCCTCTTAGACAACAGCTGATGGGCGCCGAACAATGACCAAGGCGCGTGAGCGCAAAGCGTGTTGAAAGCTGAAGGAAGCGACACACCTCATGCTTTCCACTGGCTTTAATGGCTTGTTTCCACTGACTGGTACGGTACGGTTCAGTTCGATACGGGTCACCTTTTATCAGGCTTGCGTTTCCACTACCAAGGGTACCCTTTTGGTGGGCGAGGTGTACGACAAAGTTTCAGTCGACGTCATTCTAGCTCGAGGAAATGTCTACAATAAAGCTGTAGGGGTCGTTCACATATCATATGAGAAGCACTTCACTAAACAGATGCTTCATACACATAAATACTTGTGTAGAAATATTTATTACTAACTTTTCAATGGACATGAGTTGATTATAACTGCAGATCAATGATAGTGTGAAACAGACTACTGTAACGTCTGTAATTATATTAAATAACTAAATAAATGAACATATATGAACACAAACAGCCCCTTACAGTCTTAGATATGTTACCAACTACAGAAGAACTACATATAGCAGACATTTCGCCCGTATTTAGGTTCAAAACAACACAAAATTTAGCCTACAGTCAGTGAAAACCTCTTATCTGTGTCTGTAATCTTCAGCAGCACATGTAGCCTCTGTTAGAGAACAATTCCATCATTCTGAGTTCATATTAGTCCAAAATGTGATGATAACAATAATAGTTAAACAAGGCATTTTGTTCACGTTTGCTGAAAAATAATGTGCCTCTTTTTTTCCAGCTCCTCCCTTGTTTTTTTGCGCTTCACTCTTGCGTTTGTCAGTGTCTGACAGGATCGGGTTTCAAAAGCACGTCAATAATCAAGCGCAGGTTATCATCATCAGCTCAAGAAGTTTGTTATTTCAGATATAATGTTAGACGCGCGCGAGCGCTAGCAAGAAAGCGAAACCGCTCGCGCCTCAGAATGGCTCGGAAAAAACTACGGGGCACAGGGTAAATCTGCTCTTCTTCTTGGCTTTGTGGCTGTTCATCATGACTACGACAAGGTTTATTTGAGCCCAGGTCGACCATGGCTCGTTATATGTATATATAATTCTGCTGTAATGTCTCGGCTCGTCGGCTGTGCGTGTTTTTTTTAACATGGCGGGTTTTTTGTTTTCATTTTGGCTTGTTGCGTAAGAGAATGACGTATTTCGGTAAACCAATAGCGTTCAGCTGCGCATCTAGCTCCGCCTTTTGGTACCCTTTCTCGTGTTTGGTACCCTTTCGAAAGGGTGCTGAAAAAGTGGTACGGTACGGTTTGGTTCGGTACGCCATTTGACAGTGGAAACAGCCATAAAAGTGTACCAAACCAAACCGTACCGTACCGTACCACTCAGTGGAAACGGGCCATTAGACGTGATATGTGACTGACTGGTCAGTACATCCGGAAAGTTTTCATAGCGCTTCACTTTTTCCATGTTTTTTTAATGTTTTTTATTTTATGGGACGCTTTTTGCTCATGTTTTCCATTGACGTTTAACACCTCTTTACTAAATAAAGGGCGCCAATGTGATCGCGCACACCAACACGCAAAACGGCAGACGTAAAAAGCATCATTTTTAAAGAAACGTCTTGACGCACAAAACCTCCTCCACCAATCAGATTGGCACTTTTGTTCACGTGCACGGAGCTGCTGAAGTTACAGTAAACAGCACTTGGAGGCGCTCCAGTGCAAAACTGTCAATGTGAGCGCACATTGAAATTTCTTGTGAAATAATAGTATATTGTTGTGTTTATCATGATAAGAGCCATTGATTTGAATTTCCTGGGACGGCGTCCTGAATAATTGATGTGAGCCCAGTCTGGTGTGTTTGTCAGGAGGACGTCCAGCCGAATCAACCTCCATGTCTGAGAGTCTGACTCTGCGGAGCTCCTGGAAAGAGTGGAGGATTGCACTTGTCACTGAAAACTCTTGAGCGATCGAGACGTTGCGCATCTCATGCCTTCAGACACTCCTGTCTTCCTTGGCCGCTTTAATCTGTTGAGAAAACTCCAGCTGTCAGAGAGACTGATACAGGCAGAGCTTCAGCGCTCGGCTCTTCTCCCATTCATTTACACACAAACATCTGACTGCTCAGGGTCCTCCAGAAATATTTGAGCTCAAGGGGTGAATGCATTTGTGAATGTTTGGGAATTATTAGTCATTTTGAATACGATGCCTTAAAGGTGAAATTAAAATACAGTTTTTAAGTATAGTATGGGGCAGCACAGTGGCTCAGTGGTTTCCTCACAGCAAGAAGGTCCCTGGTTTGAGTCCCAGCTGGGTCAGTTGGCATTTCTGTGTGGATTCTCCCTCTTTCCTCCGGGTGCTCCGGTTTCCCCCACAGTCCAGACACATGCTATAGGTGAATTGATTAAACTAAATTGGCCGTAGTTTATGAGTGTGTGTGTGAATGAATGTGTATGGGTGTTTACCAATACTGGGTTGTGGCTGAAAGGTCATCTGCATAAAACATATGTCAGAATAATTGGCGGTTCATTCCGCTGTGGTGACCTCTGATAAATAAAGGACTAAGCTGATGGAAAATGAATGAATGAAGTTTAGCATGTTCGTTTAGTATGTTCGTACGGTCACACACATCAGTCAAGCAAGTGTTTACATTGAAAAACAATAGAACACATGTGCATTGAAAAGGAAAAACCGATTCTGTGTGAACTCTCCTCTCTAAGAAACAGGAAAGACATTAGTAATATTGGTAAATATTTCTATATGCTAATACATTCTGTTTCAAACAATTCTGAAAAGTTATCAGAGTAAAAAAATACGCATACTTCTCACATGGTGAGAACTGTCTAGCTCAACAAATCGGCATATTAGAATGATTAATGAAGGTTCATGTTGCATTGTTTCATTATTTGTAATGATTGTATTTTTAAATTTAGTTTAAATCATTGTAAATATTGTCATTCTTCTTCTTCAAAATAAAGTGTGACCAAAAAATGTCAATGTTTATATGCAACCTTGTTTTTGAGTTGTGGTCACTCAATTAATTTGATTTGATTGAATATAAAAAGGATAGTTCACACAGAATAAGTTATTTTGTCATCATTTACTCAACTTTTACTAAACCTGAGTTTTGTTTTTCCTCTTGAACACTGAACACAAAATACGTTTTATTGAAAAGCGTTTGAGATCTGTAACCATTGACTTCCAAAGTACTTGTTTTTTCTATTATGGAAGTCAATGGGTAAAGATCTCATTCTTCTCTCATCTCATGTATATATATTAGTGCTGGGCCGTTAACGGCGGTAATGGCTGCGTTAACGCAAGACTCTTATCGTGCGATTAAAAAAAATATGGCCGTTAATCTTTGGAAGTTGGGTTGGGTTTGGAAGTTGGGTTGGAAGCTGGGTCTATTCTACGCAAGCTATGATGACTTTCACCTTGATAGTTTAGCACGGATGTATACCTGACCGGTGAGCCATCTGACAAAGAAGTGCCCTTTTGAATCAAAATCAGCAGGATGCCTGACTTTAGCTGCAGTTCAACAGTTTCACTTTAACTCATGAACATTTCATTCATACGTCGTGACAAACTGGGGTGTTAGACGCAAATAAGAAGCAAGGACTGGTGAGAGTGTTATAGAATGTAATAACGTTCGCCAAACGGAAACAAAAAAAAATGTCCGCATTTCGTGGTGTGTGTGTGCGCGTGTTTGTGCGTGTTTTGTGTGTGTGTTTTGTTTGTGGTCCTTAACTGACAGCCGCCTGTGTCTTGGATCTTGTCGGAAAATATGGCGAAAAGTCCTACATGACGGTAATAGTTTGCCTGCAGTGTTTACTTCAGTAATGCCAGTTATATATGCACTCCACATGTCTTAACTCCATTTCTGTTTAGTTCAGTTATGACTTTAGTCTCATTAAAGTAATAAAAAACAGCTGTTTACTCTTAATCAGAGTATTGTTTTAATCATATTAAAATCGTATTAAAGTATTGTTGCCCATGTAAACATGCAATGTTTGACACACCGTCAGGGCTGTTTGGAGCTTATGTAGACCTACAGTTCAACATTCATGTTTAACTGAATAAACAGTTAGTAAACACAAGTACATCTTATTGAACATCATTTATTTTCATCACCAATTATCCTAGTAGAACAGTTTGTGATGCATTTTGGAAACAGGAGATGAGCCCCTGGTCTAATGTGCCACCTGGCTCGAGAAACCCGTTCTCAAACACTTATTATTTGGGTAGCACACATATTCTGAATGCCTTCGGCAGAATTCAGATAAGCTGTTTTAATCTAGATTAATCTAGATTAAAAAAATTAATCTATGCCTACCTATAATATATATATATATATATATATATATATATATATATATATATATATATATATATATATATATATATATATATGAGATGTGAGAAGATCTCAAATTCTTCAAAACATCTTGTTTTGTAAAAAGAGAAAACCCATAAAGGTGTGGAACCACTTAAGTGTGAGTGAATACTGAGTAAATAGTCATTTATTGTGAACTATCCCTTTAAATTAACAATTTTTGCTTCCAAGTTTCAGCCAAAATTATCATTATTATTTTTTTAATCCCACAGATCAGCAACTCTTGTGTCATTTATTAGCTTACTCCAGTACCATAATGCTTTGCTTATGTACAGTAAATGCACACAGAGAAACACAGAGCGCCTGTTGCAGCAATGTTGGTCCCGGTTGCATCACACAGTCGACAGGAGTCCAGAAACACAGTTGTGCTCGCAGGATCCTGACGGACACGGAGAAACAAACCACACATTCAGCTTTAGGCTGCAGTTTACACTGCAGATCTTGATGGTCAATTCTGATGGTTGTTACTGTATACTGTATAATGTATCTGTATACTGTATCTGATTCTGTTTGACCACCAGCTTATATCATCTTTCAAAACTGACTCGTATCTGATGTCTGCATTTACACTGCACACACAAACATGCAATGACACAAAAAAAGAGCAGGCGTTGACTGAAAACTGTGAATTATTTATTTATTTATTTATTTATTTATTTATTTATTTATTTATTTTTTAGCACTGTCGCCTCACAGCAAGAAGGTCACTGGTTTGAGTCCTGGCTAAAGCAGTTGGCATTTCTTTGTGGAGTTTGCATGTTCTCCCTGTGTTGGCGTGGGTTTCCTCCGGGTGCGCTATAGGTGAATTTGATGGACTACATTGGCTGTAGTGTATGAGTGTGTGCATGAATGAGTGCGTATGGGTGTTTCCCAGTACTGGGTTGCAGCTGGAAGGGCATCCATTGCGTAAAACATATGCTGGAATAGTTGGGGGTTCTTTCCGCTGTGGCGACCGCTCATAAATAAAGGACTGTGTGAAAGTATCTTTGTGTAATTAAGTCACGGCGCTCAAAACAATAGCGGAGCAGCATCTGCGTGTGTATGACGGAGAATAAGAGCTGCACGTGTGGCATCCGCTTGATTTTAATGAGTGTGTGTGACTGATAATGACTGCTCCATCATCTCTAATGAATCAGACAGAGGAAGTGTGGATACACACTTTCATAGAGAGCGCAGATCGAGCTTTAACGACGCTAAAACACTTTCAGCGCTGAACAACAATGCTGAACAGTATTGAGATCTTTGTCAGCTTGTTGACTCTTAAAGGCAATGATCACACTGAAGAGAGAGCTCATTATAAACGATACTCAACACACTCTATGTATTACATGTATATTTTACAGTAAATATACAAATGCTGCAAGATAAATGGTACTGTAATTATACAGTGAATTTGATTTACGGTGCGTTACTGGCGAACTGCTGCTGGTTACAGTAAGTTACTGTATAATTCATTTGGCACCTTTTTTTGTGTAAAGCACAAAACAAAGCTTATTTTTGTGTTATATTAAATTGTTCCACACTTTCCATTATCATGATTTGACCACCAGCATGACAATTCATTATTAAACTCTGAATTTCCAGTTATAAAGTCATTTTTTGTAACATAACGAAGGCTTTTTATTGCATGTGTGTGTGTATATATATATTTATATATAATTTGCTTATTAATTTTCCTGATATCTCTCTTTTTAAATGTTACATTTTTAGGTTGGTTTGAAACACATTTGTTTAATCAGCCTATTTTTCTTTAGATTTTGTATCCCCATTATTCCTAAATATTTGTAAATGCAGTAAATGGGATTTAACTCATCGAAAACATTTTCCACAATTTTGTTGTTCTCCACAATTTCCCCCACTTCTCAAACCAAAGTTATACCCTTTCATATGTGTGTGTGTTTGTGTGTGTATATATATATATATATATATATATATATATATATATATATATATATATATATATATATATATATATATATATATATATATATAGATGAACAATATCATGAGTAGCAATGTGATATGACTGTGTATTGGCACTGGTGGGTGGTGTGTTGGCACGAGTTCGCAGGCCGAGTGGCTGAGTGTTCCACCAGTAACAATATATAGCCACATTGCACTGCTATGAGTGTGATATTGCGTTTATATAACAGTTTGATGGCATGAAAAAAGAAAATCAAAGACGGAGAGTCTCTAAACCCTTTTGTAAGAGGAACTACTTTCTTCCACCATACGTTCCCATCTGCAGCTGACGTCAGATCAGCAGAAACCGTTGCTCATTCACCAACATCTCTTTAGAGCTATTTGAATGATTCTCTAGCGTAATGTCTAAAGTGATGACAAGCTGATTTTGCCCACATTTTAGGATTATAAGGCTGAACAGCATGAAATACCATCAGTCTACAGAGTTTTTCCAGTATTTCTTTGTTGCAATCGGGAGATCACAATATTACTATGGTATAAATACAGCACTACAACATACAAGAGAGAGAGAGATTGACTTAGAAAGTCATTTACCTGTTTAATAATGATTTAATCCGCTGTAGTTTGAAATTGCGCTGTTTTTCTCTAGGGTTTATTATGCGCTCTGTCACCATCTTGTGGATGAACATCATCAACCATCTATGCTCAAAGACAGGCTAATGGCCACCGACACGCTGTCTCTCAGAAATTCTAACTATTTTAAAACTATCATTAGTTTTCTATCCTTATAAATAAACTGCATAGTTGCAATCTAAAGGACTACATTCTCAACTCAAAAAGCCTCAAAAGTATATTATGTTGTCCAACAGCTGCAATATTTGTCAAACTGTAGAGTGTCCTCTGTATATATATATATATATATATATATATATATATATATATATATATATATATATATGAAATAAGTATTGAACACGTCACCATCTTCACAGAAAATATATTTCTAAATGTGCTGTTGACTTCAAATTTTCACCAGATGTTGGTAACAACCTAAGTAATCAATATATGCAAAGAAAACAAATTTAACCAGTTTACAAATAAAGTTATGTGTAATAATATGAAATAATGCAGGGAAAAGTATTGAACACATGAAGAATGAAAGGTTTAGAAAGGCAGTGAAAGCCCAGGCAGCAGCTGAAATCTCTCAGTAGTTCTTCAGCAACTCTCTGCCCTTCCTCAGTGTAAATGAATATCAGCTGCTTCAGTCCAACATCAACATTAGCAGGAGGATGAAGATCAAACCAGGGTGGACATTTCAGCAAGACAATGATCCAAAACACAACAAAGGATACTCTCAGATGATTTCAGAGAAAGAAAATCAAGCTGTAGAATGGCCCAGCCAATCACCTGACTCCAATCCAATAGAAAATACAAAATAAAGCTCAGATTTGATAGACAAGACCTACAGAAGCATCAAGATTTTGACACTCTGTTGAAGTCTGTGAAAAACTCACTCCTGAGCAATGCATGAGGCATCTTTAAGCTGTCAAAAAGCCTTTTATATAAAGTATTAAATACGTTAAAGTAGTTTAGTACTTTCATCGTCCATTGTTAATGCACATAATTCAGTTTTCAGATTTGTTATGTTTGTATTGTTTGGGTTTTTATCAAAATCTGGTTCCGTTCCATGTCAACAGCTCTTTTAGAAATATTAATCCCAGGAAAAATTCTTCTTTCCCCCACTATATGATCTGCATGCATGTGCTGAGAGACACGCGCTTCACATGCTAGAGTTCCTCCAGAGCTCTGACAGCACAGATCAATAGCTGAGACTTCTGAAGCACAATTCATTCCCTGACTGGAGATCAATAGCAGATTAGAGAGCCCATCCTCAACACTCCTCTGCTGCTTCACGCCCTTCACTGCTGGATCTACTCCCCGCTCTCCTTTTCTCTGTTTCCTGCATCTCTCCTCCAGTTTAAAGAAAATGAAGAGCACGGGGAACAGGCTCAGATGATCAGCAGAGGTGTGTGTCGGAGGCTGTGAGCCGAGTTTCCAGCTCCAGCCGTGTTTTGACATGCAAGCAGATCAGTTTTCTGCTCCGGCTGTGATCAAGCGGCGACTGCATTCATTTCTCTGTCACAGTCCTGTAGGCATGCGGCCATCGAGTGTTATTGCTCAGCGAGATTCACTTCAAACTAATGGCAAAAACCAAAGGCTTTGAGATTCTTCTAGAGAAATCAAAGGACAGACTGATGTGGCATCATGAAAAAAAGAAGAAGCCAAAACTAAGTTCATTTGGAGTTCACAACTTTCCGGGTAGATCGAAAACTCTTTGCAGTGAGTGTATTTATGGAGCTTAAAATATGACAAAACAACCCAAATTGAAATTGTGTTCATTTGAATTATTTAGGGACCGAGCACCGGTGGTGCATAGGTCCTATTGGAATTGCTCTGTTTATTATTATCAGTGTTGGAAAGAGTACTGAAAAATCATACTTAAATTGAAGTATCATTACTTGCCTAAAAATGTAGTGCAAGTAGAGTAAAAGCATCTGTTGTAAATATTAATTATGTATGAGTAAACAGTAGCCCTTTCAAAAGTACTCAAGAGTAGTGCGTATTACGCTGTTAAAAGCTGATTTATTTACACCTAATTGTGTGTAAACGTAACATTCTGTAGTGCATTTAGTTATTGCTCTGCAAGCACACAACGTCATAAGACGTTAATATTAGGTTAAATTTTGGTTGTGATGTCAGGTGACCAAAATTCAACGTCTACCCAGTGTCTAGGGACAACGTTATCTTGATGTCCAATAGCAACATCAAAGGGGTTGATTTTAGGTTGGATGTTGGACATTGACTTCGGCCTGATGTTGGGTCATGATGTCAACCCGATTTTCATTTCCAAACAAAATGCAATATCCCCACGATGTTGGGGTACGATGTCAATCTGACGTCATTTTGACGTCTTGTGCCAGCTGGGTGTTTAAGGCCATTTCGGTCATCATACAGTAAACATCCGTCATCTTCCCATCAGTGACATGCATTTAAACAGTCTCTGGGTCAATGCGTGTAAAGATTTTGGACATCTTCTTTGACACTTTGAATGCTTCCAAACAGTTTAGTGGTATTATAAATGGCCCATGTCTTGAGGTAGTTCAGTATGATGCGATTTATCTTCTATGTGCGATTTGATTGGACAGAAATCACAGGACTGGTTTTTCTAATTCCCATAGACAAGAAAAAATAAAGTAGTGACTGCAGGTTGAAGGAAAGTAGTGGAGTAAAAGTACCAATACTGCAATAAAAATGTACTCAAGGGAAATTCAAGAGTTCACACTTAGCTGATAATCAATAAAGCGTATTTGGCATGCTGTCCTGGGAGAGAGCCCTGAGCTCGTAATATCCTCGAGCCCGGGGCTCCCTCCCGTTAGAAGGGCGAGAGCGGAGTTTGAGCTTAGGTAGGTCTCGAGGACTCTCCTGCTTGTCGCCGCGTGAGAAGTGTAAACTAGTGTTGTTTTCGGTGATAATTTGGTTTAGTTGATTGGCTATGGTTTATGTTTTTGGACGGTGGGAGGAAACCGGGGGACCCGGGGGAAACCCACGCGAACACGAGGAGAACATGTAAACTCCGCACAGAAACACCAACCAGCACGATAGGAGGTTGGACCAGCGGTGTTCTTGCTGTGAGGCAACAGTGCTAGCCACTGGGCCACCGTGTCGCCCTATCGGAAAAAGGGGGAGGAGGGGGGGGGGGGACTTCAAGACAAAGATAACTGGAGTGAAAAACTCTGGTTATTTATAATGCTTCCGTAATCATCTAATGGGTCAGATTACAGAGCTAATGAGGAGCCAGCCGTGTTGATCATAAGCACGTGATCCTCTCAAAATTAGTTTATAAATAAACCACACGTAAAAGTACACATTTATAAAACTACTTAGTGAATTACAATTCCTGAGAAAACCTAAATTACTGTAATTTGAGTATTTGTTATTTGCTACTTTACACCACTGATTATTATTATTGCATTCTGGAATGAATCGCATTTTTGAGTGTGTAAACATGCTCCAAAACACACAAAAGTTTGCACACGCACCCGAAGTGGCGAAAATGTATGTTTGTTATAGGTTTTGGAAGTGGGTGTGTCAAAATGGCTCAACACCACCACCTATGAACAATCAACGAGTGATGTTTCGTAAACAAATTTCGGGAGGAGCACGCGCAGAAGTTTCAGTATCAAATACGTCATTGACAATTATTCCATTATCCAATCAGTTCTTGATCAAACCCCTATATATATAGCAAAGCTGTCTTACCTGCAGCATCTCACAACTTTAGCATCCCTCCACCACCCCGACACCTCACCTCTAAAGCATTACATTCCCGGGGGGAGCGTTCTGGGGCCGGGCTAGATACTTCGCTCGAATCCCAACTCCTCTCTGTTTCCTGATAAGGGGAATAACTCGAGCTGGGGTGTCTCCCTGAGCTCAGAGCCCTCTCCCCGGACAGCACACCAAATACGCCTTATTCTTAAACGATAGCAAGTGTGAACTCGTGAACGTGCTCCGCGAGCTACGTTTCACGTACACATATGAAAATTGGCACACACATCAAACAAGTTAATACTTACAAAAAAGTATCTTGGAGCGAAACCGAACAGGAAGTTGGATATGTTTTAACTTTTCCAGGCATTGTATTTTAACAAACTCCTCCTAGGGATTTTGTCAAATCAACACCAAAATTAGATATTGTCATCTATAGGCCTTGGCGATGTTGAAATGCGAAGATCTAGAGTTTTCGATGAAGGGCGAACCTGTTTTACGCTGTAACAAACTCAAAATATTTTATCAGATTAAATCCATGTTTGTTTAGTATAATCCAAAGGCCTTTGTGAGGTGAAATTGTGAAGATCAAGCGTTATCGTCGAAGAGCGTGTCTGTGGCGGACTGATAAAGTTCAGTGTTTCGCCATGGAAGAGGAAGTACTTATAATTAAGGCCACACGGAATCCGCACGTGCCGAAATTCGCAGATTTCCACAGATGTTTAGCATTTTTTCATTGAGTTTATTTATTTACTTGTGTAAACGTGTGTAAATTTATGTTTATTCAGTTTTTTTTATTAATTTCAATAATATTATTGACTGATATGAAAGTGTTGATATGATTTATTTCAAGAGTTCACACTTAGATAATGCTCAACTATAATTGAAAGCTAAATTGTCCATAGTGTATGTGTGTGAATGAGTGTGTATGGATGTTTCCTAGGGATGGGATGCAGCTGGAAGGGCATCCACTGTGTAAAACATATGCTGGATAAGTTGGCGGTTCATTCCACTGTGGAGACCCCTTATTAATAAAGGGACTAAGCCAAAAAGAAAATGAATGATTGAATGAGTATTATTTCAGTGTATGCAGAAGTGTTGGTTGTCAGTGATGTTGTATTAGTTTTCTCGGCCTGTGAGTGTCTTTGCTTTGTGACTCTGGATGTTGCTGTGACTTTGACTCTGCCCTGCTGTGGATCTGGATCTCCAGCTTCTTCATCCAGACCTCCTCCTGTTGAGTTTTCTGGTGAATGACCTCTGCTGCGTCCCCTCGGTGTGACCCCAGCTCTGGTCTGACTGAGAGATCAACAAAATCTGCCCAAAAGCCTGCTGATGGAGCATCGGACTCATATGTCTGCATGCATCTGCTGGAGAAGCTGCCAGCTGGCCGGATTAGACAAACCCTCTCCTGAACTCCTGATGGGTCATTCCTTAATTTAACTTCATTTAGAATTGATCTTAATTAAGAAATAATTAAGGTTTGCATATGTGTAAATAAACAAAAATATAATAAAATAAATACTTAATATTAATCCAGAATGAATTAAAATAAAAATAAAACTATTATTCCATTCACACTTGAAAATTAGTCGGTCAGTCAGTCTTCATTTTCATTTCCTGAAGGCAATGTGATTGCAGCATACAAGCATGTCACACATAATACACAAAAACACAGTGTACAATATAAATCAACCCTAAATTTAAAAACATTACAGCTACTGAGGGGATGAATTAAAGTTTGAACCAATTAGTTTTACTAATAGGACTTCTGTATTGAATACCAGAAGGGAGAAGATAAAACTTGTTGCATAGGATGGGAATCATCTGGCAGGATCCTCTGAGCTTTACTCATAACTTGTCTATGGTATAACTGAGCCATAATCATCTGTTTTCTCTGTTTTTTCCTCTTAGGTTTGCAATTTTCTCCAAACAACTCTTATTTGTCACACTTAGAGAATTATATATGCGTATAATACATAGTTTTGTCAAGATAAGTTCAGGTTTGGACAATTTCTTTCTTTTTTAATGCACTGAAAAAACCCCACCTGTGGAATGGTAATAGTTCATTTATAGTCATTCATTTACATTTTATTCAGTGTTCTGTAAAATATATATTATTACTATTAACTCAAACTAAAACCATAAGACCTAATAATTTTAGCTGGATGCCGGACATTTTTAGATGCTAAATCTTTTATTGAGATACTAAATTAATAATAATTATTTTATTAGTTTATAAACAAAATGATAAAATATTAATTATTATTTAATTACAATTATTAAAAATAATTCATATATCAAAATAATAACATCTTTTTTTAATTTACGTTTTCCAAATGTTACATTTAATGAAAAGATTATGTATTTATATCCATTAGAATGAATTTAATCTATATTATATGTCATGTGACATGTATATAATCAGTTTTATTATAGTTAATAAAACTAAAACAGTCATTCTTTTGCTTGAAATAAACAGTTAGTGTCATAAACTTGTATGATAGATAGATAGATAGATAGATAGATAGATAGATAGATAGATAGATAGATGGATGGATGGATGGATGGATGGATGGATGGATGGATGGATGGATGGATGGATGGATGGATGGATGGATGGATGGACAGACGGACAGACGGACTGATAGAATAATGGATGGACGGATGGATGAATAGACTGATGGATGGATGGATGAATAGACTGATGGATGGATGGATGAATAGATGGATGGATGAATAGACGGAGAGAGATAGATAGATAGATAGATGGATGGATGGATGGATGGATGGATGGATGGATGGATGGACGGACAGACGGACTGATAGAATAATGGATGGACGGATGGATGAATAGACTGATGGATGGATGGATGAATAGACGGAGAGATAGATAGATAGATAGATAGATAGATAGATAGATAGATAGATAGATAGATAGATAGATAGATGGATGGATGGATGGATGGATGGATGGATGGATGGATGGATGCATGGATAGATAGAACAACAGAACAATACAACAATAAATAGAACAATATAATAAATGATAGATAGATAGTAGATAGACAGACAGATACAACAAAATGACTAACATTTACTAAATATATATCCTTTTGTGTGTGTGTGTGTGTGTGTGTGTGTGTGGTGTGTGTGTGTGTGTGTGTGGTGTGTGTGTGTGTGTGTGTGTGTGTGTGTGTGTGTGTGTGTGTGTGTGTGTGTGTGTGTGTGTGTGTGACTTGAACTGTTATGGCCCAAGTCTAGGCCTAAAAAGCTAGCATATGTGCGAACCACCAACATGCTGAAAGAGTGCATGCATTTTTAACAGCACGCAGATGTCCCAGCAGTGGAGAAAACACAACGCTCTCGCTTTACCGAGTTTTTCTCAGTTTCTCATTGAACATAAACCTGCGTTCTCATGCCTGTGCTGTTGTCTGACTGCCGAGCGCTGCTGTTGTTACTTTTTGAACCCTGGAGTGTTTTCTCCATGCACTCTTTCCCCCCGGCTTGTCACGACGTGCTCCAGATTATTTGGATCACACAGAAGCCAAGAGCTGCGCGGTGTTTTGCACTTGTCACCTGAACTTTAATTAGTTTGGTCTGTTTGTGTTTCAGAAGGGACTGAAGACTGCTGTGCGGTCGCTTCAGTGTTCTGAGTCACAGCCCAGACTCTCTCTCTCTCTCTCTCTCTCTCTCTGTGTGTGTGTGTGTTCACTTTTATCCAACATTGATTTGAATACCGAAGTTCTTATGATGCATGTTGGCATTTTCAGGTGTGTTGGCATTGGCAGTGTGCTGATGACAGGTGGATAGTGCATGTGACAGAAAGATTGCATCCACATGGAAATGTTATTCAGCAACCGAACATGATCAAGTAATGGTTTATAATATGTAAGATATTAAGAAGTACATCCAGGAGGTTGTTATCTCAGAATGAAGCCTGACATTTTTATCAGCAGCTGTTGTATAAGACTGAAGTGTTTTATCCTGCAAAAACCACCGCCTGGATGTACTTTATCCCTCTTATTGCATGGCTACTTGGTAAATACAGATAAAAAATAGACACAAAACATTGTTCTGAGTTATAATAGGTTATTAATTATTTTATTAAACACAAAGCTGACAGAAATGAAAACAGCTGATGGAGTATATACTAACCTGAGCATTATTCAGTCAGAAGGTGGCGCCAAACTGTCAAAACGCAAAGCTGACAGAAACAACGCTGAATAAATGCACTTTAAGTTCTGTAAATGGATTGAACATACAGTTAAACAAAATAAAGAGTCCAAAAAAATCAAGTATTGTGTCGTTCGGCTCATTTTAAATGTGCGGTTCTGGACATAAACAAGTTAATAGTATTTATCAACCAAACACCCATAATGATCAAGTAATGACTAGGGCCAGACAGAATCGGCGGACATTTTCTGCTGTTTCTGCTGGGAATTTTGTTTAAGATCTGCTGATTTTTGCGGGATTATTTTGGGAGTATCAGAGATAAAAACTGAACATATGAAATTAAAAATAATAGCTTTTTAAGTTTTATTAAATGTTTACAATGCAAATTCATCTAGAGCCACTTATCTGGTAAACAAAGCAAGTCTCTCATGCAATATGTGAGGTTTATTAATAAACTAATTTCGGGAGGATCACGTGCTTATGATTTATCACAGCCGGTCTCGTATTAAGCTAATCAGTATCGTCCAATCATATGAGCCATAAGCTACTATAAATAACCACAGTTTTCAGTCCACCTTATCTTCGTTTGGAAGAAACCCCCCTTCCTCCCCATTCTCCTCCTTAACCTTAGATCGGGCGGCACGGAGGCCCAGTGGTTAGCACTGTTAGCCCCACAGCAAGAACACTGCCAACCCTGGTCCTGCCAGGTCGGTAGGTGTTTCTGTGAGGAGTTTGTATGTTCTCCCCGTGTCCGCATGGGTTTTCCCCGGGTTCTCCGGTTTCCTCCCATCCAAAAAATATACATCATGCATAACAATGAAACATTTGTCTAGCCCCTTCTTTTCCTCACGTGTTCCCTTAGCTACTGCAGACGGGGAGTTCTGAGATCCACCGAGCTCAGGCTCCCCTCTCGCTCTGCAAACGGGAGGAAGCCCCGGGCTCGAGGATCCCTTGAGCTCGGGGCTCTCTCCCGGGACAGCATGCCAAACAAGCTATTGATGAATCATCAGCTAAGTGTGAACTCTTGAAGTATAGTAAAAACTGAAAATATGACTTTACAAACTGTATTGTTAATAAATTAAATAAACATTTGCATATTAGTCAATAATATTACTGAAATTAATTTAAAAACTGACAAATATAAATTTACAAGCGTTTACAGAAGTAAATAAATAGACTCAATGATTGGCTAAAAATCTGTGGCAAGCTGCGATTTTCTGCACTCGCAGATTTTGTATGGGCCTAGTAATGACCTATAATATGTAAGAGATAAAGTACATAGAGGAGCTTATTTTCTCAGAATAAAGCCTGACAGGTTTATCGGCAGCTGTTGTATGAGACTAAAGGGGTTAGTTCTGTAAAAACAATCACCTGGATGTACTTTATGCCACTTATTGCAACAAAATGTAAAAATTAGACTCAAAACATTGTTCTGAGCCATAATAGGTTATTCATTCTTTAGTTAAACTCAAAGCTGACAGAAACGAAAACAGCTGATGGAGTATACACTAACCTAAGCATTCATTCATCAGTCACACGGTGATGCCAAACAGTCAAAAAGTTAAAGCTGACAGAAACAAAGCTGAATAAATGCACTTTAAATACTGTAAATGGATTGAACATACAGTAAAACTATTAAAGAGTCTGAATTTTAAATGTGGGATTTCAGACATGTACAAACATGTAAAAAGTATTTAGCAAGTGAAGCACCAATATTGATAATTAACTATTAGGGAGAACAGGTCCACCCCTCAAAGTCGATTCTAAGGGCCCACACACTTTAAGGTGCCCAAACTCAATCCCACCCTCAAACTCACGGCCATCACACCTTGTTCTCTTCCGACCCAGAACTAAACGCACCCCCCCCCCCCCTCCGCCAGTCTTCACTTTCTTTCACGACAATGTAGGGGCCAACCAAAAGAATTATGTCATAGGGCCCGAATCGACCAACTGCACCCCTGACTAGACCAGCACTATCTAACTGACATAAACCAACCAGGACCAGATTGCTGACCTGAGCTGGTCTTTACAGAAGAAATGGTTCACTGGTATGCTGTATATTCCTCAATGTAATTCTGGGAAACTGTGTTGTCCCTCAGATGGCAATGGTAGTTATGTTCCTGTAGGTTTCTGGCCATCAACAGAATACGCCATCAGGACAGTCTCCCGAGTTAAGGTTACCCAGGAGAAATCACCCATGAGGCTGCTTCAGGACGGCACCTTTTATAACAGGTGCCATTATGTATAACAGCATGAGAGGCTGTTATGACTGTGCAATGAAAAACACTTTATTTAGGCATGCGTGTGTGTGTGTGTGTGTGTGTTGTGCATGTGGCCGCCTCGATCTTTATCTTTTGTTTCTGAAATCAGCAGCATAATGATGCCATTCAGAGCCCGTTGACAGAGGAGAGGAAATGGCACATTTGGGTTTCTGCCGTTATTCGTGCAAGCAGCATTTCATTGGGAGTGATTACCTCAGTCAGGATGGGGCGTTTTAAATGGGACCTACCACTGTTTTAAACATGCATTACAAAGACAAAAATGGATATGAACAATGCACGTAATATGCAGTGCAGACAGGTGTATCTGCAGATGCAGGCGCTTTCATGTCCTGGGGTTTTGTCTTTTTTTTTTCTTCCCTTTTTTTTGTCAGTATAAATAAAATATGCAGTTTCTGAGTTTGAATTTGACACAGATATCTCATAATTAGGACTTCCTTTTCTTAGAAGTGTTAGTTTATATCTTACAATTCAGACATTTTTCTCAAAACTTTTACTTTAATATCGACAATTATTGTGGACGATTCTCCAGCCTCCGGCACCTAGACTGCAGCTCTGCACCGGAAGTTTGGCCAGAGGAGAAATGATTGTGCCCAACTGGACCAGGTTTCTCTTGAGATTGATTTTCCTTCACTTTTGTCAATTGGGGAAGTTTGTTCCTTGCCACAGGCTTGCTTGGTTTGGGACTTGTGAAGCTGCACGTCGATGGATTTGCTCTTCATTGTTTGGACTTTCAGCTGTGAAAATTAAACCACACTGACCTGAACTCTAAAAACTGGACTGACACAGTTTCTATGTACTATAATGTTAAGCTGCTTTGACACAATCTACTTTGTAAAAGCGCTATAGAAATAAAGATGAATTGAATTGAACAATTCACGAGTCTGGGTTGAGAATCCGCACCTCCAAGTCTCAGACCATGATGCTTCACCAGAAAAAGGTGGCTTGCATCTATAGGTTGGAGGAAAGTCCTTACCACAGGTGGAGGAGTTCAAGTTTCTTGGGGTTTTGTTCACGAGTGAGGGAAGGATGGAACGTGAGATTGACAGACGGATCGGTGCAGCGGCTGCAGTAATGCGGTCAGGGTACCGGTCCATTGTGGTAAAGAAGGAGCTGAGCCGAAAGGCAAAGCTCTCGATTTACTGGTCAATCTATGTTCCAACTCTCACCTATGGTCATGAGCTTTGGATCACGACCGAAAGGACAAGATCTCGCATACAAACGGCCGAAATGAGTTTCCTTCGCAGGGTGGCAGGGCGCACCCTTATAGATAGGGTGATGAGCACTGTCATCCAGGAGGAGCTCGGAGTAGAGCCGCTGCTCCTCCACATCGAGAGAAGTCAGCTGAGGTGGCTGAGGCATCAGTTTCGGCTGCCTCCTTGACGCCTACCTAGGGAGGTGTTCCAGGCATTTCCCACCAAGAGGAGGCCTCGGGGAAGACCCAGGACATGCTGGAGGGACTATTGCCTCATTTAGACTAGCAGCGACTTTGTAGCTGCTTGTCGCTCTGGGTGGCCCACATGGTCGCCAATGATCACTGTCGTTCGCGTAGACGTTGGTCGCCGGAAGTCACTCGCTCTCTGTTGAAATGAACGGTTGCTTGTCGCTTTGCCGATGCGAGTCGCTTGTAGTGTGAATGAGGCTTATGTCTCTCGGCTGGTCTGGGAACGCCTCAGGTTTCCCCCGGGGGTGCTGGAGGTTCTGGGGTTCTTCCTGAGACTGCTGCCCCTGCAACCCAGCCTCGGATAATCGGAAGAAAATGAATGAATGAATGAATGAATGAGTGAATGAATGAATGAATGAATGAATGAATGAATGAATGAATGAATGAATGAATTTTCAGATTTTTTCAGACTTTCAAATCTCATAATTTAGTCGTTTTTTTTTCTCAAAAATTTGAGTTTAAGAGTCTTAATTGTTTCTCAAACTTTTGTTTATATTTTGCAGTTCTGATTTTTTTCTCAATTTCAGGTTTAAATCCCATAATCGATTTTTTTTTCAAGAGTTAGATGTCTTAAGTTGTTTGATTAAAAAGTCTGCGATGATTCTGTTGTGGTCTCCTAACCACCACCAGCATGTTTTCTAATCAAGCATTGTTCAGATTATTCAGTAAGAATAAAACTTCATTATTTAAGATCTATTTAGCATGACCAAAGTTCCATCCATTTTATTTCAAACATCTTGAACATTCTTTTCCACCTCAGAATGTTATTAAACACAATATATCACTTGAAATGGGGTGCGAAGGACACTTGTTGGCATTTCAGAAAACAATGATAAAGAAATGACAGATTTATGAAACAAGCGAGTGAGAGGATAAACATTTTGGAGGGAGTTTGTTTTCTAAAAACCCACAGGGCCAAAAGTATCCATAGTTGAAAGAACGCCCAGATGTGATTTAATGCGTGAACGTTCATAAAGAGAAAACACATACACATATTTCATTCCGCCTGAGCAAACTGGGAATGTGAGCAAACGCAAGACTTCCACCTGCTTGAATCTAAGTGCGATGTGATTTAAGAAGCCCTTGATACTGAAACCTAGAGGAACAAAACTGTTATCGTCATGATCTGCGTGACAACACATCCCAGATTAAGGATCGTTTATTCCAAGAACAATAATCATAAATATAATGATAATTAGGGGCGACACAGTGGCTCAGTGGTTAGCACTGTCACAGCAAGTAGGTCGCTGGTTTGAGTCCCGGCTGTGCCAGTTGGCGTTTCTCTGTGGAGTTTGCATGTTCTCCCCGTGTTGGCGAGGGTTTCCTTCGGGTGCTCCAGTTTCCCCAACAGTCCAAACACATGCGCTATAGGGGAATTGTGTGAATAAAAGAGTCTATGGGTGTTTCACAGTACTGAGTTTGGTGCTAGAAGGGCATCCGATGCGTAAAACGTGCTGGAGTAGTTAGTGGTTCATTCCGCTGTGTCGACCCCTGAAATAGAGACCAAGCCGAAGGAAAATGAATGAATGAATAACGATAACTACATTTGTTTTCATGCTAGAAAACTAAAACAGTACCTTTATGTCAGAATTGCCTTAAAATATTCATAACAAAAGAAAATTCTAGCGTTAATACACTCAGAAATAAAGGGATAAAATCTGTCACTCGGGCAGTACCTTTTCAAAAGGTTCATTTTTGTTCCTAACTGGTGCTTAAAGGTACATATTATTATCTAAAAAGTACAATCATGTACCTCATAGTACCTTAAAAAGTACAAAAGTGTACCCTAAAATCCACCTGAATATTACAAAGGTGTATCCTAAAGGTACTAATGTCCACCTGAATCCCAGCAGGCACCGGACGTCTAGCAGACGTAAGACCATTTAAAAAGGTCCTGCCCCAGTGATATTTCTGAGTTACATTTAAAAGACAAGATGTAAATAGCCTTTCAATTTTTTTCCATTGGGTTGTGAACCCTGGGGCAACACGATGGCTCAGTGGTTAGCAAAGTGGCCTCACAGCAAGAAGGTCACTGGCTGGGTCAGTTGGCATTTCTGTGTGGAGTTTGCATGTTCTGCCCATGTTGGCGTTGGATTCCTCCAAGTGCTCTGGTTTCCCCCACAGTCCAAACACATGCGCTTTAGACGAGTTAAATAAACTAAATTAGCCGTAGTGTATGTGAGTGAATCATGTGTATGGGTGTTTCCCAGTGCTGGGTTGCAGCTGGAACGGCATCCGCTGTGTAAAACATATGCTGGATAAGTTGGCGGTTCATTTCGCTGTGGTTACCTCTAATGAATAAAGGTACTAAGCCAAAGAAAAATGAATGAATGGATTGTGAACCCTTTGGGTGTTTATGTCAGATTATCTACACAGCAATAAACTCAGAATTTAGTTGGAAGATTCAAAACTGTGAACTCTCATGATTTTAAGTTATGAATCAGCCTTATAAATCTAAACTCACAAAATAACCTCACTAAATAATCTCTAAATTCAGATTTTAGTGTATCAGTGCATTGGAATATGCATTTGAGGATGTAGTTCAGCATACAAACAAAAGGGGGCACTGTGGTATTTCATTTGAGCTGTTTGACAGAGTCTTGCCTTTTGTAATGCTTCTCTGTGATCAAACGCTCCCCAAACGCAAGCTGACTACCACTCAAACTCAGCATCTGTGTGTGTTTTTTTTATCATTTCGCAAAGGTTCATTTGTGTTGAAGATAAAACAATTTCTGCGTTGGTGTGCATGCACATGTGCGCATAAGCTAAAACAATCTTTACTTGCAACTAAACAGTTTTCATTGCTAACATATGCACGCCTTTGACTTGTTTAATGGTAGCTTACATCTGGATCCAATGCACATAATCACTTTATGCAGAAGACTAGAGACTTCACCAAACCTCTAACACACACACACACCACACCACACATTCCTTTTCAGAGAACATAATCCTCAATACTCGCACACGGAGACCTCTTTGATCTATCTTTAATCATCCTCGGACTCCCCCTGTGGATAAATATGATGGACAGGCAGGCATTATTTTTTAGGAGATCATATTTTGGGGGGGGCATGACTGTGATTCTCTAGCCATTAAGAAAATGTTCGTGTCTCCAACCATGTCTTTGAACTCCTACACAGAGCAGCCCATCCTTTTGGCCCAGATTCTCCTGCAGAGAACAGAAGTGCTCCGAGGACTTTCAGTTCAGAGTTGACTATTGGAAATACACTCGAACATTGTGATGATCACTTTTTCTAACAGATTCCCTTCTGTCAGCCTCAAGTACAAGTAGGGATGCACCGATACGATCCGATCTCGATACCAATATTCTGAGTATCGATCGATACTGATCTGATTAGCAAAGCCTGATATTTTCCTCCATGTTTGACGCGGAATAAACTGTCTGAGGCCAGTTTTACGTAATAATTCCTCGCCAAACTCTCGCTGTGAGTGAGATGGAGAAAGTTCAAAACAAGGTCCGCTTATATGCTTCAGCGCCAAAACACACACTGATCTGTTAAATAAAATGTTGATATAAATAAAATGACAGTGAAATATTCAGTTTGAGTAGCCTATATTAGGCTAAATAATGTTCTTTTACTGATAATCCATATGCGCCGTCAGCATTGGCGTTGCTAGGCCTATTTCAGGGGGGCTGTAGCCCCACTATATTTTTACTCAGCCCTCCTAAAACTTTTGCAATTAGCTCATAAACTGTACACTAAATTATCGCCTCAATCCCCTTTAAATTAGATATGAAAACGGCGGCAAAATTCGGCTCCTCCTCGTCGCTTGTTTTTTATTTGGTCAGCATACAACAGCCGTGGACAGCGAGAGAACGAGGTGTGTGTTTATCGATAAATTGTTATAATTTCTGCTTATTTGCAGTTCTTTGATATAGATAACCTTGTATCACCTGTATCCTAATGTCACGGAGGAGCAGTCGAGTTTTCTCAGCGTTCACCTCATCAGCTCAGCCAAAAATGTAACTCTTAATGAACATTTTGAAAATGAACTACCAATATTAAACAGTTTACAGTTCGTGTGTCATTAGCCGCATTTCCACTATCGCGCCTAAAGCGAGCGAGCCAGGCCGAGCCAAGGCCAGTCGCGTTTCCACTATCACTTCCGGGGCGTAATCGGGCCAAAGCGGGGCTTCCTTGGGGCCAGCGTCCGGCCTTTTCCGGCCCGCCGAATACCTTGGGCCAAGGAGGGCCAACTGGGGCTTCGGGGTGGGGTTACGTACAAAGGCGGAGTTTTCCTGTCAGGTAAAGAGGAGACAAGATGCTTTCTTCCCTTACATTTGTTTTGCTATCGCGCTTGATCAACTCCCTAAGAAGAAGAAAAAATGGATAGCAGACAGTACTGGTCAGTTGAGGACACCAGGGCTCTTCTGAACATTTGGGCCGAGGAAAATGTTGTGTTTGTGGTTATAATTTGAGTTTTTAGTTCCCGCTGAAGTGGGTGGGTTGTGTGACGGGTTGTGTGACGTTTGATTCGGGGGACGTTCTGGGGGAGGTGTTTGCATGACGCGCTGCGAGCAACTAGCCCGACAGTGGAAACGCGACATGATTTCGGCCTCATTTCTCAACCTCCCGGGCTATTGGCATGGCCTGGCCCGATTAAAGCCCTGGCTCGCACTGGCCCGATAGTGGAAATGCGGCTATTAAATATACCATACAGTCTTGCACAGAAAGGATTAAACACAGTGACAGAAGCACTTAGAGCAGTGTTTCCCAACCCTGTTCCTGAAGGCACACCAACAGTCCACATTTTCAACCTCTCCCTAATCAAACACACCTGAATCACCTCATCAGAAGATTAGAAGAGACTCCAAAACCTAAAGTTAATGGGTCAGATAAGGGAGACATTCAAAATATGTACTGTTGGTGTGCCTCCAGGAACAGGGTTGGGAAACACCGACTTAGAGAATGTACTCGTTTAAACTGAGTCACTGACAGAGATAGAAACATCAAGTGTTGCTAAGTATTAAATAAATATTTATTTACTATTATCATTCAGATCATGAATTAACCTGTAAGTTTAAAAATAGATATTTATACGTGTCATTTAATTAGAAAAGTGGCAGTTTATTTATTTAATACATGGAAACAAAAATGCACACACAGAAAGTGGTTTTTACTACAGTAAACAGGTGGGTTGAGCTTATTTGGCTTACTCAAATGGCTGTGCTTGTCTATGTAATACAGTGGAATTAAGTGTATTACTATTAAATTACTACTTATAAATGTAATATTAGGCTTTATATATAAATATATAAATATAAGGAGATGAGCCCCCCTAAAATGAAAATCCTAAAATCGCCCCTGGCTGTCATTTTCACTTTTATTAATTTAATCAACAACTTTGACCACAATGAGCCAGGCTTTCCAAACTATTCGCAGCACTTAAAGGAATCCCCTCGGAAGAATAAACTCAGTCGAAAGGATGAGAGAACAGAAACTCATTATGAGAATAATCTTACGGAGTGGCGCACATCACATCTGCGCAGCCGGCGTGTGGATGAATCGCTTGATGCATCACTGAGACACAGCGCAGTATCTACGGTCACTTCCAAAATAGCAGCTGAAAGGGAAGAAATGAGTGCATTGAGGATCTGTCCAATGTATTTTTGAGTCTTTTCTGATTAAACATTTCAGGTAGGCCTACTTTGTGTGTGAAGAGCAGGTAATAACCCTCTCTACTTGCGAATAGTTGCGAATGCGATCTGCTGAACTAACAGACCACGTGAATATTCATCTGTGCTTCACATTGAACTGTAGAATGACTTCAGAACATTTGGGATATAGCATACATGACAACTTTTTAGTGCCTTATAATAGGCTACCTTCATGCCTTAGTTGGCTTATAAACACAGAATATAGCGCACGCGCAAGATTTGGATCGGTACCAGCTGGCCGATACCTGATCCAGCAAAAATATGTGGTATCGAACCGATATCCGATCTATGTATCGGGATAGGTGCATCCGTTAGTACAAGGTCTTGTGGAATATCTCGTTCCTGTTGTCTACACCTCCAATGTTGGGTTGGGTAGAGACAGTGAGAATGAAATAGAGAGAGAGAGACAGTGACAATGTGAGTCTTTCAATCCCATCACCTAATTCTCATTTAACAAATCATTCGGCAGATGCATGATCCATGAAATGGCTACAAACCAAAGGGATTTTCTCTCGTCTCCCGTTCTCCCTTTTTTCTATTTGGCTAAATCTCTTCAGGAGTACAAGCTGTTTTCTGATTCGTTTTCATTCGCTCTGTAATCCTTTCTCTGAAACATCACACGCCAGGGGGTCAGAATCCATACTGATGTCATTAATCCCTGCAGGATTCTGGCATTCGTGTGTGTATTTGCCTGGATGAGATGGACGAGAAACTCTAAGGTAGCTTTTGTCCGTTTTTGGGCTAATTGATCGACCAGTCTCAGCGGATAGTCCGTGCGCAGTTTTGGAGAGAGTACCCCTTGCTTTTATTGACTCTGTTGGGTCGCTGAGGAAATACAAATCACTTTTATCAGGCCTCCAGATGGGTTTTCCGTTAACGGATATCCTAATGCATCTATCCTGTTGTCAGGTGTCTTCTTCTTCCCTACGTCCCTGCAGAACTTTCCAGAGCTCCCTTTTCAGAGACTCAGCCTAATCTTTGCTTCATGTTGTCTTCAAGTTACTGACTTGTGGACTGTGAAGTTTGGATACGGATCAAAGGATTTCCGGCCTAGTCGTGTATAGCTCAGGATTTTAATGCACACCCATCCCAGTTCAGCTTCCTCTGTCATTATCTCTCCTCCCTCTCCTCCATATGTGAATCCTCCATTGTATCTCTTGACTTCTGATGCCTGTTTCAGGAACTGCGTCTTACTGTGGAGCCAGCAGGAGCTGAATCAAGCTAATCAGACACTAAGCATCAGCCGGAGCATTGCTGGGAAAACTTTCTGAATCTGCAAGCTTCGGTATAAGACTCTGAACCAGAGAGGAAGGATTTCTGTGTGGTTAAATCTTCACAATCCCAATGTAATGACACAGCTCAACTTGATTCTGAAGCTCGGGGAGATGAGTCAACTAAGTGATGCAGAACTGCTAAATCCATGCTTCCTAAATATAGCATCAAATGTTTTTTATTTATTTTAATATGTTCAAGGACTGGCTGTTTTCCTGAGTAGACATTAGCTGCATTTCCACTGTCGGGCCAGTGTGAGCCAGGGCTTTTATCAGGCCGGGCCAATCGGAGGTTGAGCAGTGAGGAAGAAATCATGTCGCATTTCCACTCTCAGGCCAATAACTTGCAGCACAGCATGCAAACCCCGCCCCCAGAACGCCCCTTAAATCAAACATCACTTAAATCAAGCACCCCATTGCATCATCATGAAACAATTAAAATGGAGACAACCTAAACAAATGACACGTTACTGTACAGCATTACATTATATGTCTATACGCACAGGCCTATGTATTTTCATTCATTATATTCGTTTACTCGCCGACCCACTGTTGGCATCGCACATCAAGTGGTCTCACCACTAACAGAAGGATGACCCAGCGCACCATCCATAATATAAAACCACAGAATTTAATCCCTTAATAGATTGGAGGAACTATGACGTCACTTTGTATGCAAAAACCCGGAAGCGAGTTAGCATTTTAGCAGTTCCGGTTCCCTCGTCCCAAAGTCAATGGGTTTTTTCAATGGGATTTCGGTTAAACCGCTTAAATACGGTCTGTGGCTAACACAAATTTTATTTTACGACATAAAACACATCAGTTACATCACACTATTGATTTTTTTAATCAGTCTTGCTTCTTTAAAAAGATGGCTGCTATCAAGTTGCTAAATGGGACTACAGGCGGCGTCTGAGACATTATACGTCATCGAGCTGAACTGGTCTGGAGCGCAGCTCGCTTGCGTTGGGCATTTGGATTTGTCTGTTTTTTAGGTATTTTCATGAGTAGTCTATAAGGTGTTTAATGGAATATCCTAAACAGACCAGTAGCTATGTTTTTCTTTCCCTTATTTATTTATTTTTTGGCGCATGTACTCGTGCGTGATGCGAAAAGTGGTGTAATGACAGCGGCACACCATCTTGCAAATTCCGCCTTTGCTTTCACTCCACCCCGAAGCTCTAGCTGGCTCACTTTGGACCAAGGTATTCGGCGGGCCGAAAAACGCCGGCCGCTTGACTTGAGAAGGCCACGCTTTAGCCCCATCAGGCCCCGGAAGTGACCATAGAAACGCGTCTGCCTTGCACTGGCTCGCTTGTTTAGGCGCGACAGTGGAAACGCAGCTATTGCTTGTCCAAATGCACTCACCGAGTCATTACACTCACCGTACATATGAGAACATAGCCCAATACTGATCTACAACCTAAAGGCCACAGGATTCACACAACTGTGAGGCAATGCCTGTAACGTAATGCAATAACCGTAACTTGCTCTGCCTCATCTATAGACTGTGGATCCACAGTCCATAACCTTGATTTCCTGCGCACTAACCTGACATCCTGCGATGCTCCGCTTTTACGATGGCCTTGGGTGATGAGGTCACTTAAATGCCTCATCCTTTAGCTGCTTGCCACAGAATTGATGACAGTGCTCCCTTGAAACGCTTGTGACGTATACACAAGGGCCTGGTAATTTCTTTATTATCATGATTCACATGTGCAGGCTCTTAAAAAAACAGCTTGAAAAATGAAGAATTCATAGCCTAATTCGTCTTGCTCCACGAGAGGCGGTTTTATATGGATGGAGGCGCACATTAGCACTCTCTGAAACAGGCTCGGCGAGTGTAGTGGTGCATTTTCAGGGGCAGATTGCTCACATTGGAGAGCTCGTAAAGATGATCCAAAACATATCTCCATCGATTCCTGCCAAAGTGCCTCTCACTGGCTTGGCAGCACTGTGAATGCTATGCGGTTCAAATAAATGGTACAAATTGTGTGACCATTCACAGCTTTTGTGCCCTGATATTGTGGGCCGTTTTGCGAGAGAAGATGGGCAGGTATGGAATCGGTAATTCTCCATCTTTGTCTTGCCCTAGAGTCTTGACACCTTGCTGCTTTCCTTCACTGTCTCCTTTTTTCTGGCTCTTTTCATCTCCATCTCCGTCAAGAGCAGGGAGGCGTGCCCCCCGCTGCTGGGTAAACAGGACGAGGATACTAAGAGGTGTGGGAACTGAACAGAGCAACAGGAGGATGCCACAGAGATGCTTGGTTGTCTTGTGAGGGCATCAGCGGGAGTGCAGGGAGTTTCCGCTTGAAGGGTCACGAGCAACACAATGCTCTTACACATACAGTGTGATTTAGAGGGATCGAAGAGGGGCACGTATTAATAGATCACCATTTTCTTCTCTACTCAGCTCCGACTGTCTTTTCTGTTTCAAATCGGTTACTAATACTGGTGCATTCCACTTCCTCTTTGCTCCATACTTCTAAGCAGTACTTTTTTTAGTTGACCGGACTTGTTTTAAGTAAAAATGTTTCTGTTTCAGTTCTGCTCGGTTACTAATACTGTTGCATTTCCCCTTTATTCATATTGTTTTTAGATGACCAGACTTGTTTTAAAAAAAAAACTATTCTGTTTCACTCTAGGGCTGGGCGATATTGCAAAAAAGATGATCACAATATCATGTGTCATATCATTCGATATCAATAAATAACACGTTTAGAAAACTCCCAATTTTTACTTATCTCTTCTGAAGGCGAAAACAAAACAATAAAACAAAACAATACTTTTCAGATATTTGAGCAACAAATGAGAGAAAGCAAAGTACGTTTTTTTTTTCTTGCATTGTGATAATTCAATTTCTGTACCTGAATACTGTTACGACTCCCCAGAAAACTGTCAAAATGTTCAAATCGTCATGTGATCTTCATGAAACCGTATCAAAATTGCAGTATTTATAGCAGAAAAATAAAACATTGCAATATCAGATTTTTCCAATATTGTGCTGCTCGGATTTCACAAGCTCTTTGCTCCATTCTTCTTCCTGGTAATAAGAAAAAAGGCAGTACTACTTTCAGATGACCAGACTTGTTTTTCTATTTTTTTCCGACATTTACCTTTATGTTTTGTATTTTAGACAGTTTTACCTTGTAGGGTTAATGTTTAATTCAAGGTCATTAAACTGGGAATCTACCCCCTTACCTTTCCCTTGCTAATATTAATTCTTTAGCTATAGTTGATGAAGATACTAGCTAGTTTATTTCCAGTGGTAGAGCTAAAGTACCATCCATCGGTTTTAAATGACCAGTTCATATCAGTAGCAAATCATAGTAAACTTTTTAACTTATTGATTTAGCAGCTAATTCGTAAACATTTCGTTTGCACAGTTTAGTATGATTTGCTCATCCCTAATGATGGTTCAAATTGTCTTATTTTTTCAATCTTTTTTAAAAATCAAACTTCTGTCATGAACGCTCTTGGGATATAGTATGGCAGTGAATATGTATATAGCAATGTTGATGTATTTGGTCTTGGTGCTATAGATCTGCTACGCTGCTGCTGCTTTGATTACAATGGCAGAGCAAGTACCGAGACCTGCTACTGTCAGTATGTACACAGACATGCTGTCTGAGAATAACACACTGCTGCTGCAAACACAATAAATATGTAACCCCCGTAGCAGATCTAAACACAGGTGGAGCTGGGGTGGACGAGGGTCTCTGAAAACAGGCCACAGCTTAACAGCGCAAGATTTAAAGTGCATTTAACATTTAAAGTTATGAGTGACGTGTGCATAGAGTTTCATGGCATAAATTTCACATTTTTATAAAATTTAAATTGTATGAATTTAAAATAATCAGTCCCTTTTCTGACAATATGTAAAATATTCATGTTTGCTCATGAAATCAGGCTGATAAATGAGTTCACATTGGATTTTTAGTTGGGTTTCCACTTTCTTTTATCAACCGTCTCTGTCTACCTGGTGTTCTGTGCATGTGTTTATGCTGTAGTTGTTTAGAGATGAGCTCATGGTGCTCTGTAAGGTCTGTGCTGAATAGGCTATACTTTACACCCCATTTCTCTGGCCACTTACTGATAAGAACCTCATTACGCATCAAATGGGCACAAATTGCCTCAGTCTTGCAATGCTATCTGGATGAATAGATCCCTCGTTTGCTCTGAGGCTGTAATAGAGCTGTGTTTGTGGCTTCTTAACATGCCTCTTTTCTCTTGTTTTCTCTTGTAAGTCTCAGATTTATGTTGTCGTGTTGTACTGGATGTACTGAAGCACTTCTATATTTGTCTTTGGATATACCACCTTGCAGTAAAACATGTAAATACACACAAACAGCCGTAGCGCCAGCCAGACTGCTTGGCTGTGTTTGCATGCTGCTGGGGGAACACAGATAAAGGCTCTGATAATGTGCTATCTGATGAGTAGAAGAGAGAGAGAGTAAGAGTTCTGTTCGCAATCACTAATCTGCTCCTCCGTTAAGCCAATTAAGCTAATTACCAGTTCAGTCCATTCCAGAACTTTCCACACACACACATCAGCCGGTGCAGAGAAACATATGCAGCTGTGAAGTTTTCTTGTGGACCATTTTCACAAGACTGTTATGATCCGTTCAATGGTCATCATAGTCTTAAATCCTTGAAGGTTTTTCATATTTTGGGGCAGCACAGTGGCTCAGTGGTTAGCACTGTGGCCTCACAGCAAGAAGGGCGCTGGTTCGAGTCTGTGCCCTGCTGACCTGTATGTTCCTGGTCCATCTATGAAGCGATGATGTGATGAGTTGAATCCGCTGTATTTGAATAGGACACGTTTGAAATAAGCTTGGTGTGCCTAGGTTGTAAAATGGCTGTAAACGAATCCACAAGGCAATACTGCAGCCATTGTAAGTCGCTAGACCACAAGTACTCATAAAGTGTGGCATGCTTAGTGCTTGCAAAGGATTCGTTGTGCACCAGCACTGCTTTCAAGTTGTTGTAATAGTTGACATTGTTATTAGTTTGTTACTTTAATTTCATTAAAGTGTAGGTGGTGTTAAATGAGGACATTCTTACAGCACCACTGGCCCACGGCACCCCTGTGTTGTTCAGTCTGTGTTAATTAGATTCAGCATCCGCTCGCTCTCTATCCCCTATTGGGGGTTGCAAAACCTGTTTGCATGCTGTTGCCCCCCATGGTGAAGGTTATGTATTGCGGACATGCACCTCACGTTCTGGACCCCAGGGCAGGGAATCAGACTGGCAGATAGGTCAACAGAACACAAAGAAACCACGGGAAGTGGAAATGGCAGTGCTGGGATTTGAAAAAGGAATGAGGAAAAAGGGAATTCAAATATTCGCCTTATCTCAACTCAACTCTCTTTTAAGCCCCGCAGCTCTTAAAGTCCACATGAACAAGAAACTGCAACCATTTATTTTTCGTATTGAGATGCATTTCTTAGAGAACTGGAATATTAAATGAGTAAGCAGTGGGCGTGGCTTGTTTTTTTTCTACTGCGAGTTGATTGGATGTAGTAAAGTAGGCATTTTATTCAGAAAGATGGAGAAAGGGTTGGGGGAGAGTTATTACAACCAGTGGTGGGTAGTAATAAATTAAATTTCCTTTGTTACATTACTTGAGTAAAATTGTGCTCTTATTTTTATTCTGCGGTTCCGAGAAGGACGCTCATGCTGTCTTTGCTGTGAGTTTATCGAACCAGGTCACCCACGGCCTCAAGTTCATTGTATGTTTTTACTAGGCATGGGACGATAACCGTTTTCAAGGTAAACCTCGGATTGGAAAAGTCAAGGTTTAAAACCGCCAACATTTTCTGCCATACCATTCCTAAGGTATGTGTAAGATCTCCGGCAGAACAAATATCCAAAGTTGTTGTTATAAATTGTAAAGAAATCTGTGTTATTGAAACTAATGAAGACAGCAGAAGTCAATGATTCAATTGAGTTATTTACTGCTCCAAAATATTATAACTGCTTCTCAAAATAAAATATATTGTGTTCAAAGGGGAAACATGTTTTAGTTTTTACCCAGACATTTTAATAGAATATATTTTAGAGCAGTAATCAAAATACTGTGATACCGGGATATTTTTATCCAAAGTTATCATACCATCAGAATCTTATACTGGTCCATGTCTAGTTTTCTCTCCAAGATGTCAACAAAAATAGTTTGATAATGCGGTCCACCCTGTACATCGAACTTACATTGCAACATATACATGCATGACAGCTCCAACCTGAAAAAACACGTAGTAAGAGTCAATAATAGCCCAATTTAAACCTTATATTAATGTATAACTAAAGAAACTGCTGTTTAATAAAAGAACTGATTAGGCCTGCACACTGTTAACCATCATAAATATAACATTTAAACATGACGTTTTAACATTTGTGAAATATTGGAAAAGAAATTTAGCCAACACAGGCTCATTGTGAAAACGTAGCCCTGCGGACGCTTCTGGAGACAGCGAATTACGTAGGCGGAGGTACGTATGGCTGCATTTCATTTCTTTAAACGAACGCTATGGGGCGGTGTGACGCCGTTCCTTTTCGCGCTTACCAGCTGACTGCTTACTTCCGTATGGATGGCATTCCGGCTGCAACCAGTTTGTCCCGTTAGTGCGCCATGTCCATTGGCGGATTTGAGATGCAGAGAGGAGTTGACCACGAAGACGGGGGTTCGAGTCCGGTGAAGAGCGGTTCCAGAAAGCATGTAAGACAAAAACAGAATCCAAAATATAAACCAAACAAGTGAATAGCAGGGTGAGGATGTGGTAAAAAAAAAAAGTCAGACGAGGGCTTTTTTTTTGGATTGCTTTTGAAACGTGTTGGTTGGGTTTAGGGAAGTGGGTGGGCGGGTCA
>NC_079458.1:40427856-40437856 GCF_903798145.1 Danio aesculapii
TGCTAATAAAATAAACAGCATTGTTTTCCGAAGAGTCGAAATGTATTCAGGTCTACAGGGATCCCATGTTTATCGTGGAACTTATTTTCTAAAAATAACCCTCAATAGGTGAAACCTGCAAAGCAGTCAGCTTTATTTTTTACAATTATTCTGGATGTTTAAAGGCTGTAAAACCCCTCACTACACACTTTATACACTTCTCTCAGACAGACGTTAACATCTTCACACTTTTCTCTCGGTTTTTTTTGCACTTTTTTTTTCTTCAATTTTTGCTTGAGTTTAATTGTATTATCTTTCAATTTCTCAATATGTTTGATGATTAAAATATGATTTTAATAAATGTATGGGTCACACTTTACAATAAGGTTCATTAGTTAATGTTAATTAATGCATTTACTAACATGAACAAACAATGAACAGTACATTTACTGCAGCATGTGTTCATGTTAGTGAAAATACAGTTGTTCATTGTCAGTTCATGTTAACTCGCGGTGCATTAACTAATGTTAACAAGCATGGACTCGAATGTTAATAATGCTTTAGTAAATGTTCAGTTATAGTTAATAAATGCTGTACAAGTGTTGTTCATGAATTGATCGTAGTGTATGAGTGTGAATGAGAGTGTATGGGTGTTTCCCAGTACTGGGTTGCAGCTGGCCGGGCATTCCAGCTATCTATGGAAGGGACTAAGCTGAAGGAAATCCAATGAGTGAATGTTGGATTTAATTTAGAAAATGTAAAAGAATAATTAAAATATATAATGAATATAAATGTGGCAGTTCAGCAAATAGTTAACAATGTAGTTTCTCTCTGTGATGGGGGTTGCTCTGTGTGTGCATGCGCGCGTGTGTGTGTGTGTGTGTTTGCGCGTGGTTGTGTGCGCACGTGTATGAGTGTGTGCGTGCATGCGCGTGTGTGTGTTTGTGTCCATTAAGCGTGTAACAGCAGCTCCACTGGGATGTTTTGTCACGGCTAATAGGACTAAAGTAGAAGCCCAGACTCTCTTAAATATACCTCAGACAGAGATATACATCACCAGATACTGTGTGTGTGTGTGTGTGTGTGTGTGTGTGTGTGTGTGTGTGTGTGTGTGTGTGTGTTGTGTGTGTGTGTGTGTGTGTGTGTGTGTGTGTGTGTGTGTATGTGTATGTGTGTATGTGTGTGTGTGCGTGTGCGTGTGCGTGTTGGCAAAATAATCTGCCAGTGGGGTAAACAAAATAATCTTATGTCAAAAGGGAAAACAAGAATATTTAGCTGACCCCATTGGCAGATTATATATCTTGTTTTATGAAAAACTCACTTCATTTTGACTCCTTATTTCTGAAAATAAAACAGTATGTTTTGCTTGTCTAGAAAACGCTTCTTAATTTAAGAATTTGTAGATATTTGGACTAAAAACAAGCAATGTACTGTAGATGGTTGGATTCTGCTTTGTGGTAGTCTTGCTGTACACTACCTGATAAAAGTCTTGTCGCCTATCCAAGTTTTAGGGATAACAAATAATAACTTGACTTCCAGTTGATCACTTGGTATCAGAAGTGACTTATATGAAAGGCAAAGGCCTCTAGATTATGCTTAATTTGAGCACAATAAAATCTGATCATGTCTTGATTATTAATGATTTCATTAGGACAGTAAGGTCTGACTCTGCTTAGACAAAAGTCTCATCACTGAACCTTCAATAATGTCCAGTATAGAATATGTGGTCATGCTGCAGTGGAAACAGAATGAATATTGTGTCTGACTCCATCATGAGCTTGGAGGACTGCATCCATACATCTCTGACATGACTCAAATCACTGATTAATAAAGTCATCTGGAATGGCAAAGAGAGCGTTCTTGCAGGACTCCCAGAGTTCATCAAGATTCTTTGTGTTTATCTTCATTGCCTCCTCCTTCATCTTACCTCAGACATGCTCAATAATGTTTATATCTGGAGACTGGGCTGGCCAATCCTGGAGCACCTTCTTTTCTTTCAGGAGCTTTGATGTAAAGGCTGAAGTATGAGGAGCGCTATCCTGCTGGAGAATTTGCCCTCTCCTGTGGTTTGTAATGTAATGGGCAGCACAAATGTCTTGATACCTCAGGCTGTTGATGTTGATCATGCACTCTGCAGATCTCTCGCACGCCCCCATACTGAATGAAACCCCAAACCATGATTTTTCCTTCACCAAACTTGACTGATTTCTGTGAGAATCTTTGCTCTATGTGGGTTCCAGTAGGTCTTCTGCAGTATTGGTGATGATTGGGATGCAGTTCAACAGAAGATTCTTCAGAAAAATCCACCTTCTGACACTTTTCCAAATGATCAACTAGAAGTCAAGTTATTATTTGTTGCTCTTACAACTGGGATCCACGGCAGGACTTTTGTCAGGTAGTGTATATTGCGATGTAAAGTATTGATTGGATACTTTACTGGATGTTACTTTGTGGTTACTTAAATCTTTCAGATTGTGCATTGCTAGGATATACAAAATGTCTGTTACATTGAAATTGAAGATTCTACAGAGTTGTCACTTGACTGGAAGTGTTGTGGTTATTTTTTCATCATGTTGCTATCTGTTTTTAGTGGAAAATCCTCCTTCATATGGGTACTAGCATCACTGAATTTGTTTTACTACTACAGTTGAAGTCAGAATTATTAGCCCTCCTGAATTATTAGCCACCCTGTTTAATTTCTGTTTAATGAAAAGAAGATTTCTTCAACACATTTCTAATCATAATAGTTTTAATAACTCATCTCTAATAACTGATTTATTTTCTCTTTGTCATGATGACAGCACGTAATATTTGACTAGATATTCTTCAAGATACTAGTATTCAGCTTAAAGTGACATTTAAAGGCTTAAAGTTAATTAGGGTGAAGTTAGAGTAATTAGGCAAGTCATTGTAAAACAGTAGTTTGTTCTGGAGACAATCCAAAACAAATATTGCTGATGGGGGCTAATAATATTGACCCTAAAATGGTTAAAATAAAAATTAGGAGCCTCTTTTATTCTAGCCGAAATAAAACAAGTAAGACTTTCTCTAGAAGAAAAAATATTAAAGAAAATACTGTGAAAAATTCCTTGCTCTGTTAAACATCATTTGAGAAAATATTAGATAACGAAAGTCACAAGAGAGTGAATAACTGTGACTTGAGCTGTATATTGAGCTGATGGTTGGGTTGTGTGTTGGTTGAGCTCTGGCTCATGTGAACAGAAGATTTGCTGGTGTGTTTTTCTGCTCTGCTCATGAAGCACAGGCCAAACTCTCCCCCGAGTGTCTCCGATTGCCTCTATTAAAGCTGTGTGTCGACAGACGGACGGTTTTCTCTTTCAGTCTGTCGTCTTCTGTCTGAAACTGCCTGATTAACAGGTCAGACACGCCGAGGTCACGCCGACAACACCACATGACCTCTGAAAGGGTTAAGACTGAAAAAGATTGTTTTTATTTTATTTTATTTTATTTTATTTTATTTTATTTTATTTTATTTTATTTTATTTTATTTTATTTTATTTTATTTTATTTTATTTTATTGCCCCTGAGTCTTTTATTTTATTTTATTTTATTTTATTTTATTTTATTTTATTTTATTTTATTTTATTTTATTTTATTTTATTTTATTTTATTTTATTGCTCCAGAGTCTTTTATTTTATTTTATTTTGTTGCTCCAGAGTCTTTTATTTTATTTTATTTTATTTTATTTTATTTTATTGCCCCAGAGTCTTTTATTTTATTTTATTTTATTGCTCCAGAGTCTTTTATTTTATTTTATTTTATTTTATTTTATTTTTTTTTATTTTATTTTATTTTATTTTATTTTATTTTATTTTATTTTATTTTATTTTATTTTATTTTATTTTATTTTATTTTATTGCTCCAGAGTCTTTTATTTTATTTTATTTTATTTTATTGCCCCAGAGTCTTTTATTTTATTGCTCCAGAGTCTTTTATTTTATTTTATTTTATTTTATTGCCCCAGAGTCTTTTATTTTATTGCTCCAGAGTCTTTTATTTTATTTTATTTTATTTTATTTTATTTTATTTTATTTTATTTTATTTTATTTTATTTTATTTTATTTTATTTTATTTTATTTTATTTTATTTTATTTTATTTTATTTTTTTCCAATACTTATTTATTCTCTACTATTAAAAACCCTATTATTTATTTCATTCATTCATTTTCTTTTCGGCTCAGTCACTTTAATAATCTGGGGTCGCCACAGCGGAATGAACCGCCAACTTATCCAGCACATGTTTTACGCCCTTCCAGCCGCAACCCATCTCTGGGAATGACCCATCGTTCATCCGTCCGTCTGTCTGTCTGTCTGTCTGTCTATCTTTTCCTATATTTCTCTTTCCCCCTCTCTCTCTTACTCTCTCTCTCTCTGTGTTTTAGACAGCAGGTGTTTGTGTGACATCTGGCTGATAATGAACTGTCCTGTGGGACTTCATCTTCTCTCTCTTTCTCTCTCTATCTCTTTCTCTCTCTCTCTCTCTCTCATCCTCTCTCTCTTTCCATCTCTTTTAATCTGCAGCTCATCAGACAGGTTTGCTCCTGCATTACCCATGATCCTCCAGCAGCGTTGTCCTCCTGCGGGACGGGACGCTCTCCGTCTGGGACTATAATGAAGCGTTTAATGGCGTCTCAGCTGCTGTTTTTTCTGAGAGTCAGTCGAAGAACAGCAGCTTCAGCTCAATGAGCCGCTCTCAGGAAATTAGCATTAGGCTAGCATGCTAGAAGCACTTCCTGATTAGCCGATTAGCGTTCAGATGGCCCGCAGCGAGGCATTACAGCTGTTTCTGCAGTATAGTTTGAGGAGGTTTACACCACTGCTTCTCTTTTAAGTTGACTTTTAATTTATTTACATGTTCACATAAACACTATATAACTGTTGTTTCAACCTATTTTGAATAAGTTGTTTGAACAAGGAGTAAAAGTCATTTTTAACATACGTTTGGGAATTTTTAACATACGTTTGTTTGTTTTTTTGCTTTATTAGGTTCATCTGAGGTCAGACAGAAAATAACACAGTAAAAACAATATAAATATCACTGAATAATATATATACATATTGATGCCATAAAAATCACTCACTGATACAATTTACCAAACAAGAAAGGATCAGGAAAACATAATTATAGACTAAATAAGTATATAAATAATAAGGTAAAATATGACTCACATTTGAAGTCAAAATTATCAGCCTATTTTTATTTGCATATTTCTCCCCAAATTTCTGTTTAACATAGGGCTGGGTGATAAAATTAGTATTGCTATTTATTGACCGAACACTGTTGTCAATATCGATTAAAAAAAGATGTAATTTCGGTATGAAGAGCTACAGTTTTATTAAAAAGTGGCTGCTGAGTGCACACCTTGGAAGCAATACCAATAAGGTTAGGGTTGTAAGTTTGTCATTTCCAATGAAGGCACGTGACTTACACGATGCGCATATAAAGGAGGAACATGTACATGGTGTGCAAGCGGCGTGCACGTAAACCTAGTTAAAAAACATCTGAACTTTTCTGAATGCCCCATGCGCACCACAATTCATGCAAATAGAACTAACCAATCTGCTTCACACTTCGTATCACATTTCAGTCATAACGGCAGACTAATTACTTCAGACAAACACAGCACACCCAAACACGGCAGGGCTTTTTACTTTTCTCCATAAACTTGCATCAGAGCTGCAGCAAGGGTTTGTTCCTTTGTCATCCTCTGAGAAAATGATCCATGGAATCCAGAGAAAAGGAATCCATGCGCGTGCACTTGTCATTTGTCACTAGAATAACAACACACATGAAAATGAGTGCCATATAGCAGCAGTGAGGCTTTTTGGTTTCTTTTCTTGTGGATCCCAGCCACCAGCACCCCATCTTTGACTGGATATTTTTCAAGACACTAGTATTCAGCTTAAAGTGACATTTAAAGGCTTAAAAAACAAATAAAAGCTAACCAAAACAAAACAAAAAATAACCAAAAAAAGACAAAACATTACAAAACAAAAAAACAAAAACAAAAAGCTAGAAAATAACCAAACAAAAAGACAAAACATAACAAAACAAAAAAACAAAAAGCAAGAAAATAACCAAACAAAAATTTAAGCAAAACAAAAATAATTAAACAAAAACAACTAAACAAAAAAGCAAAAGCAAAATAAAAGAAAAAACTAAAAATTATTCAACAAAAAACTAAACACAAAGCAAAAGGAAAAAAGCTAAAAACAACTAAAATCAAAACAAAGCAAAAACAAAACAAAACAAAAATAATTAAACAAAAATAACTAAACATTAAAAAAAACAAAAGACAAAAGAAAAAACAAAAAGCAAATCTAAAAAACAAAAAATAAGCAAAAGAAAACAACATAAAAACAAAACAAAAAAAAGCAAAAGGAAACAACAAAAAAGCAAAAGGAAACAACAAAAAAGCAAAAGAAAACAAAAAAGCAAAAGCAAAATAAAAGAAAAAACTACAAATTATTTAACAAAAAACTAAACACAAAGCAAAAGAAAAAAAGCTAAAGAAAACAAAATAAAAACAAAAAGCAAATTTAAAAACAAAAAAACTATAAAAAAAGCAAAAGAAAACAACAAAAAGCAAAGAAAACAAAACAAAAAAAGCAAAGACAACAAAACAAAAAACAAAAAGCAAATCCAAAAGAAAGCAAAAAAAAAATAATCAAACAAAAACACTTTAAACAAAACAAAACAAAAATAGATAAACGAAAACAACTAAAATCAAAACAAAGCAAAAACAAAACAAAAATAAACAAAAACAACTAAAATCAAAACAAAGCAAAAACAAAACAAAAATAAACAAAAACAACTAAACATAAAACAAAACAAAATAAAAAACTAAAAAAGCACAAGAAAACAAAATAAAAAACAAAAAACAAATCTAAAAAACAAAAAACTAAGCAAAAGAAAACAACAAAAAAGCTAAACAAAAAAGCAAAAAAACTATAAAAACTAAAAACAAAACAAAAGAGAAAACTAAAAGCAATACAAAACAAATATTGCGGGCTAATATAATTGACCTTAAAATAATTATTAAAAAATAATAAAAAAATAAAAATAATAAAAAAATTGAAAATTGCTTTTATTCTAGCCGAAATAAAACAAATAAGATCAGACATACTGTGAAAATTTGAGTCTGTTAAACATCATTTGGGAAATATTTATAAAAGAAAAATCAAAAATTGACAGGAGGGTGAATAATTCTGACTGTATGTGTCTCCTTTAAGATATGTAATTAATGGCAGACAGTGTTTTTAAACCCTTCTTCTCCATTTAATCTCATCACTGTATAGGAGAAACAGCTGAGATGTGCTGGTGAACTCCTTCATTTACACACACTTGCAGAAAGCCTCATCATGTTGTGCTGTAGACCTCTTGCTCTTTATTCTCCTCTCAGTCTCCAACACTCCTGCATCCCATTTATTCTTTGTGCCGGGTTTGACAGGACAGGAGAAATGGAGTGCGCCACAAACAGCCTCATTTCAATGGGCTTTGGAGAATCAATTTTGACCAGCGAACGGCCCCCCGAAATAAATGGCAGGGCCAGCATAAATAGCCATTAGGGTTTCTTATTGTCTTAGTGTCAGGTACGGAGGGTGATTTGCTGGGAAAATTGAGCGGCGGGCTGCATTTGTCAATGTTGGCTGTTGTCTGGGCTTCTCCACTGTCTATATAATTGGCGGAGAAATTATTCAGTGTGTTTACCTTTTGAAAGAGCCCAGCGCACGCCGATTGATCGCCTCAGTCCTTTCACTGCTCTCTTTCAGCCTCCTAAATGCAGTCTGGACGAAACAAGCTAATGTTACGCTGGCGAAGGCTAATAGAGAGTCGCTGCTGTCTCGGGCGCACTGCTGTTTTTAGTGCCATGGTTAAGAAAAGGGATCGATTTTAAAACTTACTCTCAAGCTACTGCTTTATGCATTCCTGTATTAACTTGTTGTGTTGGAAAGAGACAGTTTCTCCACTCTAGTTTTACTTTGGTTTGCGCGAATCAACCTTTTGAAATGGTGTTCAGAATAGTTCATTCCAAAATAGGGGTGTGCGATTTTAAAAAACCTATACAAAATATACACATTGCTCAGGATATAAACAAAAATAACTTACAAAAACCATCCAAAAACTATTAGCCCAAATTTGTATGTTAGAAGAATAAGGAGAAAAAAAGATAAATAAATAAATATGTTATATATATATATATATATATATTTCATTCATTCGGCTTAGTGCCTTTTATTATATATATATATTCATTCATTCATTTTCTTTTCGGCTTAGTGCCTTTTATTTATATATATGTATATTCATTCATTCATTACTTTTCTTTTCGGCTTAGTGCCTTTATTTAGATAATATATATATATATATATATATATATATATATATATATATATATATATTCATTCATTCATTCATTCCTTTCTTTTCAGCTTAGTGCCTTTTATTTATATATATATATATATATATATATATATATATATTATATATATTATATATAATATATATATATATATATATATATATATATTCATTCATTCATTCATTTTCTTTTCGGCTTAGTGCCTTATATATATATATATATATATATATATATATATATATATATATATATATATATATATATATATATATATATATATATATATATTAATTCAGGCAAAATATAACATTTTTGATTTGATGCATTTTATATATTTTTTTGTTGTTTCTCTTGTATGGAAAAGTCAAGTGAAAACTAATTTTAAAGTGAAAATTTATTTAGTAGTAATTTTTTTTTTTGCAATATTTTGCATTAAGTAAAATGCATTATTTTCTGTTTCTCAAGATATTCTGTGATTGAAATATTATTTTAATAAATATATCTATTTAATATTTATCTGTTTTGTTCAAATGGACCAAAATATACTACCCATATTCACTGAGAAATGGATAAAAATTTCTATTTTCAGAATGGGGTGTACTCATATATGCTGAGAATATATATATATATATATATATATATATGTTAGGATTGCATGATACTGGAATTCGGTACCAATCGATACTAAAGTTTTAAAAGCATCCATTTCCTACGAACATTTGAGCGCTACCGAGCATTCTCCTTAACTGTGCTGGTTTGCCATTGTGTTCATGTTGTCAACAGAAATGAATGGGATTGGCCATAAAGTCATCAGTTCACCAAACTCTCCACTGTTTACTGAGTGTAACCACAGATACAGTGACACTGGAGTGTTTTAGAGCCAAACCAACTGATCGACGTGACTTTGAAATACTCCAGTGTCCCTGTATCTGTGGTTACACTCAGTAAACAGCGGTGAGTTCGATGACCCGATGACCTTCATGGCCAATCACTGTCATTTCTGTTTAGCATGTGAACACAGTTGCAAATCAGCGCTGTTGATGTGATGCCTATCTATCTATCTATCTATCTAGCTATCTATCTAGCTATCTATCTATCTATCTATCTATCTATCTATCTATCTATCTATCTATCTATCTAGCTATCTATCTATCTATCTATCTATCTATCTATCTATCTATCTATCTATCTATCTATCTATCTATCTATCTATCTATCTATCTATCTATCTATCTATCTATCTATCTATCTATCTATCTATCTATCTATCTATCTATCTATCTATCTATCTATCTATCTATCTATCTATCTATCTATCTATCTACATTAAATATTAGTAATATAAGTATTAATGGATGTTTTTAAAATTGCAGTACCGATTGGTACCAAACTTGATACTTTTGACAAACCTTTTCCTATTGCATATTCTATTATCACAGTAATTTAGTGATATATTGTGCAGCCTCAGTGTAAATAATGACATACTGGGTGAACTTCTCCTTTTATTGGTGTGTGTCAGGAAAAGTTACAGGTTCTGTTAGGAAAGAGGTCAGTCTCTCTGGTCAGGATTGATGTTTCACTGACAGCTTGACTGCTTTATACCCATGTGGCGTTTAATTGAATTTACCGTCACTCC
>NC_079458.1:40442856-40490356 GCF_903798145.1 Danio aesculapii
GCAATACTTGCATAGAATTAATTAGTCCAGCATTTATTAATACATTATTAGTATCAGCTGGTATTCAAATATCAGTTGATTATCAGTTATCGGTTATCATAAATATGACAATATAGGTTCCATTAGTTAACATATTTACTAACATGAACTAAAAATGAGCAATACTTGCAAAGCATTAATTAGTCCAACATGAACTTTTGCATTGTAGATTATCAGCATCAACTAGTTCAAATATTGATTGTTTATCGGTTATCATTCATATGACAATATAGGTTTCATTAGTTAGCATATTTCCTAACATGAACTAAAAACGAGCAATACTTGCATAGCATTAATTAATCGTAGTCTAACATGAACTAATCCATTATATGTAATTAGTATCAGCTGGTGTTCAAATATCGGTTGATTATTGGTTATCGGTTATCATTCATATGACAATAAAGGTTTCATTCGTTAATGTTTTTACTAACTTGAACTAATAATAAGCAATACTTGCATAGCATTAATTTGCCCAACATGTACTAATGCATTATAGATTATCAATATCAACTGGTTTTCAAATACCGGTTGATTATCGGTTATCGGTTATTATTCGTATGACAATATAGGTTATTATTAGTTAACATATTTACTGACATGAACTAAAAATGAGCAATACTTGCGTAGGCTTAATTAGTCCAAAATGTACTTATGCATTATAGATTATCAGTATCAGCTGGTATTCAAATATTGGTTGATTATCGGTTATAGGGTTACATTTATATGACAGTATCGGTTTCATTAGTTACTGTGTTTACTGACATAAACTGAAAATAAGCAATACTTGCATAGCATTAATTATTCCAACATTTACTAATTCATTATAGATTGTCAGTATCAATTACTATGCAAATATCGGTTGATTATCGGTTATCGGTATTACATTTTAGATTCAGCTGTATCAGGTAAATGAGAGGAAACCCTCTCAGATTTATGTTACATTTAGTTGTGTACATTTTAAAAGACATTATCAGCAATATACTTCATAAATACTCTTCATAAATATTCCATCACAAAAACTAGCATCTCACATCCTATGGACAAATTACCTACAGTAATATTATGAATTCCACCTGGATTTCCTCTGAGCTTCTTAACAAAATCCAGAAGCTTTAATTGTAGTTCTGTTTTGATCACAAAAGTGCATATTAATGCACCAGGGTTCTGCTCATCCTTTCTTTGTTTCCCAAAGCAAAACGAAATCGTAATGAAGTTTTTACAAGCCCTGAGCAGAGCAGTGTCTTTCAGCCTGCAGTAATGACCTGACTATTGATTGCTGGAACGCTTTTGGGATCGCAAGGCACTCAGAATATTTTTCCATAAAATGTCTTTTTTTTTCTACCGCTCTGATAAGACTTGTGGGAGAAGATGAGCAATTATTGTGAAATGAGCTCAGCGTCTGTGTTCATCCAGGGAAATGACCCTGCTGGGCCCCTGTAGAGACACATGAGGGGCTCTGGATTAAAGACGAGCACTAATGTGTCTGAAAACTTTTACTGTGAAGAGATAACAGTAAGTGTTGAATTATAGATTACATCTGGAGTTCAAGTTCAGTGCACTGTTGTTGATGTTTAGATGTGGTAATGCTGCAAAATACATAACTCAAGACCAGTACAGTATGATGAGCCAACTAATTCTCATTTATTTAAAAATTTATTTAGTAATATGGTTTAATAATATTAGTAAAATAGAAGCCAAAAATAAAATATTGAGAAAGGTGTTTGGAGATTCCAAACAGGAATATTACATTGCTGACTGATCACGTTTTGTGTTTTGTGTTTTGTTTTGTTTTTTGTTTTTTGTTTTTGTTTTTGTTTTTGTTTTGTTTTGTTTTGTTTTGTTTTGTTTTGTTTTGTTTTGATTTTTTTTATTTTATTTGATTTGATTTGATTTTTGTTTTGTTTTTTATTTTATATATATTTTTTGTTTTTATTTCTTTGTTTTTAGTTTAGATTTTTTTGCATTTAGTTTAGTTTAGTTTTGTTTGTTTTGCTTTTTGCTTTTTGTTTTATTTAAATTTTTTATTTATTTATTTATTTTTTTGTTTGTTTTTTGTTTTTGTTTAGTTTAGTTTTGTATTGTTTTTATTTATTATATCATTACTTTTTTAGTTTTGCTTTGTTTTGTTGTTTTTTGTTTTGTTTGTTTGTTTTGTTTTGTTTTGTTTATTTTGTTTTGCTTTTTGTTTTATTTTATTTATTTAAATGTATTTTGTTTTTTAAAAATAGTTTTTTTGTTTTTGTTGTTTTTATTTTATTTTATTTTTTGTTTTGCTTTGTTGTTGTTTTTTGTTTTATTGTTTGTTTTGTTTTGTTGTTTTTGTTTTTGTTGTTTAATTTTGTTTTTTGTTTTTTGTTTTTGTTTTGTTAATTTTTATGTAACATTATTTTATTATTTTATTTATTTATTATTTATTTAATTTAATTAAACTTTGTTATTTATTCAAAATAATAATAATTATTATTTATTAATCTTTTATGTTCATATTTTAAGTCATTTTAATTTGCAGTGTCTTAAACCTACTTTTTAAAAAGTTTTTAAAAGTTAAGTGAGATAAATATATATTACTCTAAATATAATAATTAAATATTTTATATTTATTAATAATTTATTTTATTCATATTTTATTATCTGAACATTATAAAATACTTAACCACACACGATTTTCTCTATAATAACATGCTTATATTGTTTTATTTTATTTTGTTATGTTTTTTATTTAGATATATTTTTATGTTGTTATTTTTAGGATGTTTTATTTATATTATTTCAGGTTTACAATTTCAATAAATATTACAAATATGTTCAAACGACTAGCGGAAATTAATTTAATAAGTAAATTAAGTGAATACTTTTGTGTATTTAATTTTATTACTGTTTACATTTATTATGACTTATGAATGCATGAACTGTATCATACCGACAGCAATTTTCCAGTACCGAAATGTCATATGATATCATAATCATGACAACAGGCTCTTTAGCATCATTAATAGTCAGAGATTTCAGTGTTGTTATTTTTGCAGCTCATCTTTTGTCTGTTCTGCCTCGTCTCTGTCTGCGCTTCCGGGTTTGTCATTAGCATATATATGGCCTGTGAGTCTCTGCTCATTTCACTTCATGCTGTTTTAAAGCCTTATTAGCATCTTTATCACCATGGCAACCTGAAATGATCTTAAATACGGCGTGTTTGGTGTTGTGATATATATTATTTTTCCTCTTACTGTATGCAGATGCTGGAGGCTGCAGAAACACACTGGCTCCATTACTGAATTAGCATCCTCTCCATTTGTTTTGTGTTTATTTGGTTATTACACACACACAGGAACGCAGTAATTACACCTTTTGAAAGCGTTCAGCCTCCTCCGCATCTTTTCATATGCTTTATGAAATATATTTGCATAAACCATGACTACAGCTTTTAAATGAACGTGTATTGCCTTATGATACACATTTATGTGATGCCTTTTTGGTTGTTTCGCTAATGACAATGTTCACAGTTAGCATAAAATGTTAGGTTATTATGTTGGTGTTCTAAATTGAAATATCAGCACTTAGCATAAAGGACATTGTAATTATATTAATGTTTCGTTTTGTTGTTGGTGCTAATAATGTGATCTGATGTTATTGAAAATTGACCTCATTATACTGACCACCATAGATTGAGGAAAATACAACATGCAGCGGTCAGAAAACTAAATTTATCGACGTTCATTATTTTATTTTATTTTATTATTTTATTATATTTTATTTTATAGCTTTAAATAGTTCATTATGTTACTTATTTATTTATTTTTTTGCTTTAGTTCATTATTTTATTTTATGTTATTTTTTTTAGCTTTAAATAGTTTATTATTCTAATTTATTGCTTTTAATAGTTCTTTATTTTATTTCATTGTTTTATTATATTTTATTTTATAGCTTTAAATAGTTCATTTATTTTATTTATTTTATTTTATAGCTTTAAATAGTTTGTTATTTTATTTTATCGTATTTTATTTCATTTTATATATTTAAATAGTTATTTATTTTATAGCATTAAATAGTTCACTATTTTATTCTATTGTTTTATTTTATTTAATAGCTTTAAATAGTTCATTATTTTATTATTATTTTACTTTTATTTTATAGCTTTAAAGAGCTCATTTTTTATTTTATTTTATTTTATTTTATTGTATTTTATTTTATATATTTAAATAGTTCACTATTTTATTATTATTTTTATTTTATTTTATAGCTTTAAAGAGCTCATTTTTTATTTTATTGCACTTTATTTTATTTTATATATTTATTTTTATATAGTTTTTAAAAAAGTTTATTGTTTTATATCACTTTATAGCTCTAAAAAGTTCATTATTTTATTTTATTGTATTTTATAGCTTTAAATAGTTCACAATTTTATTCTATTATTTTATTTTATAGCTTTAAATAATTCGTTATTTTATTTTATATATTAAAGTTATTTTATTTTATCTTATTTTATTTTATTGCTTTAAATAATTCATTATTTTTTATTGTATTTTATTTTATAGCTTTAAATCATTATTTTGTTTTATCTTATTTTATTTTATAGATTTAAATAGTTTATTATTTTATTTTATAGCTTTATATAATTCATTATTTTTTGTTCTATTTTATTTAATTTCATTTCATTTTATAGCTTTAAATAATTCATTATTTTTTATTGTATTTTATTTTATAGCTTTAAATAATTAATAATTTTATTTTATTTTAAATGTTTTGTTATTTTATTTTAATTGATTTTATTTTATAGCTTTAAATAGTTCATTATTTTATTTTATTTTAAATGTTTTGTTATTTTATTTTAATTGATTTTATTTTATAGCTTTAAATAATTAATAATTTTATTTTATTTTAAAGGTTTTGTTATTTTATTTAATTGATTTTATTTTATAGCTTTAAATAATACATTATTTTTTTATTGTATTTTATTTTATAGCTTTCAATAGTTCATTATTTTATTTTATTTTAAAGGTTTTGTTATTTTATTTTAATTGATTTTATTTTATAGCTTAAAATAGTTTTTTATTTGATATTATTGTGGTAAATAGTTCATTGTTGTTTTAAATTGTATTTATTTATAGTTCATTATTTAATTTAAATGTTGTTTTATTTCATTTATCTTATGTTGTGTATTTATTTCTTTATTTTTGTAAGTGATGTATTGTTTATGTACGGTAAACAGCTATGTTCATGTAGAATGCAAATAAATTAATTAAATATAGTACATGCATACATACTGTACATCAATTAGGTCATTTGAAATTGACTAAAGAAGGGTTATTATTATAATTTGTAATGCAGATTATTTTACCATGGTACAGAACCATTTAAATAAGCTATGAAGATGCTTAAAGAAATGATAAACAGAGCAGCCTGTATGTAGACAGAGTCGGGTTGTAATTTGTATGGCAGCACTTGTGATAAACTAATCCCAGAGGCGCTGCTTTATTTTCTGATGTTGTGTGAAGACCAGGAGAAACCTGAATTATTCAGCTCACCTGTTTTTTGGCTACTGCTCTCTCGCCTGTGTGTGTGTGTGTGTGTGTGTGTGTGTGTGTGTGTGTGTGTGTGTGTGTGTGTGTGTGTGTGTGTGTGTGTGTGTGTGTGTGTGTGTGTGTGTGTGTGTGTGTGTGTGTGTGTCTTTTTCTATCTTTCTTTCTGTCTCTGCGAGTCTCTGGTCTGATTTGTATTCGTAGCTCCATCACAATGCAGCAGGTCTCTCTCTCACACACACGCACACGCACACACGCACACACACACACACACACACACACACACACACACATGCACACTCTCTCTCTATCTCTCTTTCTCTCTCTCTCTCTCTCTCTCTCTCTCTCTCTCTCTCACTGATGTCAGGATTCAGGGTTGCTTAGAAACACTGGTGTTTCTCTTCTGATGGACAGAACAGAGGATCTGATGCTGGAGAGACTGACAGACAGAGCATCTACAACCAGAGAGAGACAGACTGCACTTTATACAGCACATGTGTGTGTTTGTGTGTGTGTGCGTGTGTGTGTGTGTGTAGGGGGGGCGTTGTGTGTGTGTGTGTTCATCTTAAGAACAATATATAGAGTTAAGGGAAAACTGATTCGCCCTCCTGTTCAATAATGATCATTTTTTAAATATATAAATATATCACGCGATGTTTAACAGAGCGAGGAAATGTTCACAGTAATTCTGATCATCTTTTTTCTTCTGGAGAAAGTCTTATTTGTTCTGTTTTGTCTGGAATAAAATCAGTTTTGCAGACTTGATCTGTACATGTGACCCCGCACTACAAAACCTCTTCTGTTGAACAGGTCTTTGTTTGGGAAATGCCAAAAACACATTGTAGAAGTCCTCATTTTGATTATTAATCTGCATTTTGGACACTTTTAAGGCGATTTACTCAAAAAAGGCCATTTTTTATTCATAAAAGGCAAATTATTTTAGTATTTTTTACATGACATGTATGCACAAATGACCTCATAAAACCTAAACTTCTTCACCACCCTGCTCTTCTGCTTTTGTGTCTTTAATCAGAGACTCCAGCATCACATTGACCTGTTGTTCAGCCCAAGCCATTATTGTATTTTAATTAATTTAATTTAATTTAATTTAATTTAATTTAATTTAATTTAATTTAATTTAATTTAATTTAATTTAATTTAATTTAATTAATTTAATTTAATTTAATTTAAGGCAACTCAATGGCGCAGTGGGTAGCACATTCACCTCACAGCAAGAAGGTCGCTGTTTCGAGCCTCGGCTGGGTCAGTTGGCGTTTCTGTATGGAGTTTGCATGTTCTCCCCATGTTGGTGTGGGTTTCCTCTGGGTGCTCCAGGTTCCCCCACAGTCCAAACACATGCACTATAGGGGAATTGTCAGTAGTGTATGAGTGTGAATGAGTGTGTATGAAGGTTTCCCAGTGATGGGTTGCGGCTGGAAGAGCATCCGCTGCGTAAAACATGTGCTGGATAAGTTGGCGGTTCATTCCGCTGTGGTGACCCCTGATTAATAAAGGGACTAAGCCGAAAAAAAAATGAATGAATGAATGATTTAAATAATTTAGTCTTTTATTTTATTGATTTACATAATACATTATTTTTTATTTTATTTTATTGATTTTATTGATTTAAATAATTCATTATTTTATTTTATTGATTTTATTGATTTAAATAATTCATTATTTTATTTTATTGATTTTATTGATTTAAATAATTCATTATTTTATTTTTATTTAATTTATTGATTTAAAAAATCATTATTTTATTTTATTTTATTGATTTAAATAATTCATTATTTTATTTAGTTTTATTTCATTTCATAGATTTAAATAATTCATTTATTTTATTTTATAGATTTAAACAGATCATTATTTTTAAGTTTTATTTTATTTTTATTTTATATATTTAAACATTGTTATTTTTGGTTTTATTTTATGGCTTTAAATAATTCATTATTTTATTTTATTTTGTTTTATTTTTGCATATATTGCACAAGTTGTCTATAAGAACCTAAACTTCTTTACCACCCTGCTCTTTTGCAGTTGTGGCTTTAATCAGAGACTCCAGCATCACATTGACCTGTTGTTCACTCAGATCCTCTCATGTGCGTTATTGTGGATTATTTCTGCCATCATTATGAGATGCTGATTAGTGAAGCACTGGAGTGATGCTGAAGCTGAAATTAAAGCTCTTCTGTTTATGTTGATCTCAGTTCTCTCAATCTCTACAGTGTTTCGAGCTCTTTTGACTGTTAATCCAACTCACACTTCTAAAATCCCTTCTGCCTTTTATTGCTTTAAATATTGATGAGATATTGGTGTGTTTAACTGATTTCTCTTTCTCTTTCTCTTTGTCATGTGCTGATCGTGGGTCTCGTGTGCTGATCAACTCAACAGGTGAGAGACGAGTTTTATTGTATTTATTGTACTTTGTTTGTTTGTTGTTTTTTGGATAATCTTTATTGTATGTATTTATTGATTTAGCGTGGCTATTTTCTAGCATCAACTATACACAGTTCATTATTATATCATAATAAATGTTATTAAAATGTATTTAATTGCATATAGTTCACTATTTAATTTAATATTTTAATATTAATATTTAATCTAATTTGCTATTTTTATTAATTCACTATTTAATCTAATATTTTAATATTTTTATTTTTAATATTTTATATTTTATACCAACTTTAAACAGTTCATAATTTAATTTAATTTAATATGACTTAATTTAATTTAATTCAATTAAATTAGCATTAAATATTTTTTTATTTTATTTTATTTTTATTTTATTTTATTTTATTTTATTTTATTTTATTTTATTTTATTTTATTTTATTTTATTTTATTTTATTTTATTTTATTTTATTTTATTTTATTTTATTTTATTTTATTTTATTTTATTTATACCAGTAGCTTTAAACAGTTGATTATTTAATTTAATTTAGAATTTATTTTAAATTAATGCAATTTAGTTTAATAAAATTTTTAATACCGGTAAACATTTCTTAATTTAATTTAATAGTGTTAAATATTTTATTTTATTTTTTAATTATTTAATTAATTAATTAATTTGTATTTTATTCTGATGACTACATTCATTGATTAATAATAGCAGGTGTGCAGTCAGATCTGTGTGTCGTTATGTGACCCTAATGATGATTATGGTTTAATTAGTGATACCACATTTACAGTCGACTCTGTGTTGTCACTTTTTCACACTGAGCCTTATATATTGATTACTAATAGCATGTTTACAGCCATTAATTCATTTCTTCTCGGTATGACTGAACTCAAACACAGCGTATCAGCACTAATGATTGATGCTTGAGCCATGTGTAATTATATATAGCGCCTGCGTTTTATTATGATTGTAATACTTGAGCTTGTTTGAATCAGTCAGCGATGTGTTTCTCTGCTTGTCAGAGTTATAGAGAATGAAATGAAGGACGTTGAGCGATGGGTGTTTTGCTGTACTGTGGGATTTGAGGTTACTGCAGGTTTACAGTGTTGTTGACTGATTAAATGTGCTGAAATAATATTATTGGGCAAAAATACATATACTTTTATTTTTTATTTTATGCAGTAACTAACTTATGCATTACCATTTGCATTTTAAAAAGCAAAAAAAAAACATACAAACAAACAAAAACAAATATATATTGGTTGGTTGATTGGTTTGTTGATTCGTTGGTTGGTTGGTTTGTTAATAGATTTTTTTTAGTTTGTTCATTGGTTCGTTGATTCATTGATTTGTTGGTTTATTGGTTTGTTTGTTGATTAGTTGGTTTGTTGATTGATTTGTTGGTTTGTTCGTTGATTCGTTGGTTGGTTGGTTGTTTGGTTGGTTGGTTGGTTAGTAAGTTGGTTGGTTGATTCATTGATTTGTTGGTTGATTGGTTTGTTTGTTGATTCGTTTGTTGATTAGTTGGTTTGTTCATTGATTAGTTGGTTTGTTCATTGATTTGTTGGTTTGTTCAATGGTTCGTTGATTCATTGGTTGGTTGGTTGTTAGGTTGGTTGGTTGGTTTGTTCATTGGTTAGCTAGTTGGTTGGATGATTAATTGATTTGTTGGTTGCTTGGTTTGTTTGTTGATTAGTTGTTTTGTTCATTGATTTCTTGGTTTGTTCATTGGTTCGTTGATTCATTGGTTGGTTGGTTGGTTGGTTGGTTGGTTGGTTGGTTTGTTCATTGGTTAGTTAGTTGGTTGGTTGATTAATTGATTTGTTGGTTGCTTGGTTTGTTTGTTGATTAGTTGGTTTGTTCATTGATTAGTTGGTTTGTTCATTGGTTTGTTGATTCGTTGGTTGGTTGGTTGTTTGGTTGGTTGTTTGGTTGGTTGGTTGGTGTGTTTATTGGTTAGTAAGTTGGTTGGTTGATTCATTGATTTGTTGGTTGATTGGTTTGCTTGTTGATTCGTTTGTTGATTAGTTGGTTTGTTCATTAATTAGTTGGTTTGTTCATTGATTAGTTGGTTTGTTCATTGATTTGTTGGTTGGTTCATTGGTTCGTTGATTCATTGGTTGGTTGGTTGGTTGGTTGGTTTGTTCATTGGTTAGTTAGTTGGTTGGTTGATTAATTGATTTGTTGGTTGCTTGGTTTGTTTGTTGATTAGTTGGTTTGTTCATTGATTAGTTGGTTTGTTCATTGGTTTGTTGATTCGTTGGTTGGTTGGTTGTTTGGTTGGTTGTTTGGTTGGTTGGTTGGTGTGTTTATTGGTTAGTAAGTTGGTTGGTTGATTCATTGATTTGTTGGTTGATTGGTTTGCTTGTTGATTCGTTTGTTGATTAGTTGGTTTGTTCATTGATTAGTTGGTTTGTTCATTGATTTGTTGGTTTGTTCATTGGTTGTTTGGTTGGTTTGTTGGTTGGTTTGTTCATTGGTTTGTTGTTTGGTTGGTTGGTTGGTTTGTTAGTTGGTTAGTTCATTGGTTGGTTGATTCATTGATTTGTTGGTTGGTTGGTTAGTTGATTGGTTTGTTTGTTGGTTTGTTTATTCCTTGGTTTGTTGATATGTTTGTTCATTGGTTGGTTGGCTTTGGTTAATTGGTTGGTTGGTGGGACTCACTGGTTTATTGTTTGTTTGGTTGATTCATTGGTTCATTCGTCGCTTTGTTGGTTTGTCAGTTCGTTGGTTGGTTGGTTAGTTCAGTTTGTTCATTGATTTATTGGTTTGTTGATTGGTTGGTTGCTTCATTGTTTGGTTGGTTGGTTTTGTTTGGTTTCTTTGATTAGGTTAGTTGGTTGGTTAGTGGGACTCGTTGGTTTGTTGTTTGTTTGGTTGGTTGGTTCATTCGTCGGTTCGTTGGTTGGTTGTTTAGTTTGTTGATTCGTCGGTTTGTCTGTTGATTCATTGGTTCATTGATTGGTTGGTTGATTCATTGGTTGGTTTTGTTTGGTTGGTTGGTTCATTGGTTGTTTGGTTGTTTGGCTCGTCAGTTCATTGGTTGATTATTTAATTGGTTCGTTGGTTGATTCATTGGTTGGTTGTGTTTGGTTGGTTTGGTTGGTTGATTCATTGGTTGGTTGGTTTTGTTTGGTTGGTTTATTGGTTGTTTAGTTGGTTGGTTCATCCGTTGATTCGTTCAGTGGTTGGTTGGTCAATTGATTGAACATATTCTGTCAACATGTGCTGGTTGCTGAGATTGATTGGCTGCGCAGCTTGTCTCTGTTTTCCCGCTCATGTATCGTGTTCGTCCTGGTTAACCTCTGACACAGCTAGAGTTAGTTTCACTGAATTAGTTAAATCTGTCCTGGGCTTGTGGATGATTTGAGACTGATGTATGTGTCTGTAGGGGAGAGAGTGTGGAAGCTGAAGTCTCTGAGATTGAAAACACAGGAAGCTGAAGGTGGTTTTAAGTCTGTAACCTTTGACAGCAGACAAGTTTTGGGTCAAGTGTTTGTCAGACAGAGAACAGCGAAGCGTCATTCAGAAAAGCCCACAGGAGAGCTTCATTACTCAACTCTACACCTGCAGATGTTTTTAAAGTGTCAGATTTCTGTGTCAGAATCCCTTCGATAGCGGAACTAAAACACACAGCTTTAACATTCATGCAGATACATATAACACAGAGAACTTGGCTTTAAAGAATTTAGTTTTTTAACAATATTTTGGTTAGCGCTAGATAATCACTTTAACAAATTCAAACTTATTTCCTCACACTTATCTACTTATTTAGTAATGCAGAGATCAATTAATGCCACTGTCTAATGCATTTAAGTGTATTATCTTACTATTGCCAGAGATGGTAGGTGATCAAACTCTTATTTACAGTTATTTTAAAACTGTTTTGCTTACATGCACCTAAAATGATTGACTATCAATAATAATCAACCAGTACACCGAATTAAATTACTCAACATGCCAATAATGTTGTTTCATTAAGGGCTATTCAAACGTTTCACAGCACAACATTTGTCTACGTGTAAAAAAAAGTTCATGTGGAGATAGATAAGTTAGGGAAATGTATTCGATTACAAATATTAGACAGCATTAAGTTGTTTTGTGATATTTATTTGGTGTTCTGCAAAGAAATACATAGAAATAATCCTTTATTTGTCAATAATATGTAAATGTGTAAATATCATTAGTGTGCAAAGGAACAAACGTTGTCATCACACTGCCCCCTAGTGTTCATTTCACCCACAAACTACAGTCAAACGTACAGTGTTTAATGTTTTTGTGATTTCACAGAAATGTAGATGAAAGCGTCTATTTCCAGTAAGCCTGTGCTGCTTTTTGTTCATTTATTTAATTAAGATGTGTAATTCTATTTATTGTTTGTTTTCAGCTCTTTTTAATTAATAATACATTCATAAAAAAAATAATATTCATGCACAATAAAGCACAATCAAAAGTCTTAATTATAATGACTCTTCACTTAAATAAAGTTAAAGTTCCAGTCAATGTTTTATAAAGCATATAACTGATATGTTTAAATGCACCGCAAATTATTAGCTATAAATAATAATCAACCAATACACTAAGTTAAATTGCTCAGCATACCAATAATGTTGTTTCATAAAGTGCCACTCTTTAGAGAGACATTATATAGTGACAGTAATTGATCAATTTAATTTAAGCTGTATTGGATTTTTGTAAAACAACAATAAAACAACTCTAATTAAAGCACGTCACGCATTTCACAGCACAACATTTATATACATGTAAAATATAGAGATAAATAAGTGAGGCAAGCGGATTCGATTACAAGTCTTAGACAGTGTGAAATTGTTTTGTGATATTTATTTGGTGTTCTACAAAGTGAAAAGGAACAAACGTTATCATCGCACTGCCCCCTAGTGTTCATTTCACCTAAAAACTACAGTCAAACGTACAGTGTTTAATGTATTTGGGGTTTAAAGAAATGTAGACTGAAGCATGTACGTATTTCCAGTAAGTCTGTGCTGCTTTTTATGTTCATTCATTTAAATAAGAATATTTATTGTTTGTTTTCAGCTCTTTTTAATTAATAATACATTCATAAAAAGAATAATATACGTGCACAATAAAGCACAATCAAAACTCTTAATTATAATCACTCTTCACTTAATTAAAGTTAAAGTTCCAGTCAATGTTTTATAAAGCATGTAACTGGTATGTTTAAATGCGCCAAAAATTATTAGCCATAAATAATAATCAACCAATACACTAAGTTAAATTGCTCAACATACCAATAATGTTGTTTCATAAAGTGCCACTCTTTAGAAAGACATTATATGGTGACAGTAATTGATCAATTTAATTTAAGCTGTATTGGATTTTTGTAAAACAACAATAAAACAACTCTAATTAAAGCACGTCACGCATTTCACAGCACAACATTTATATACGTGTAAAATATAGAGATAAATAAGTGAGGCAAGCGGATTCGATTACAAGTCTTAGACAGTGTGAAATTGTTTTGTGATATTTATTTGGTGTTCTACAAAGAAATACATGGAAATATTTCTTTATTTGTCAATAATAAGTCCCTGTACACATCATTAGTGTGAAAAGGAACAAACGTTGTCATCACACTGCCCCCTAGTGTTCATTTCACCTAAAAACTACAGTCAAACGTACAGTGTTTAATGTATTTGGGGTTTAAAGAAATGTAGACTGAAGCATGTACGTATTTCCAGTAAGTCTGTGCTGCTTTTTATGTTCATTCATTTAAATAAGAATATTTATTGTTTGTTTTCAGCTCTTTTTAATTAATAATACATTCAAAATAATAATAATAATAAAATACGTGCACAATAAAGCACAATCAAAACTCTTAATTATAATCACTCTTCACTTAATTAAAGTTAAAGTTCCAGTCAATGTTTTATAAAGCATATAACTGGTATGTTTAAATGCGCCAAAAATTATTAGCCATAAATAATAATCAACCAATACACTAAGTTAAATTGCTCAACATACCAATAATGTTGTTTCATAAAGTGCTACTCTTTAGAAAGACATTATATGGTGACAGTAATTGATCAATTTAATTTAAGCTGTATTTGATTTTTGTAAAACAACAATAAAACAACTCTAATTAAAGCACGTCACGCATTTCACAGCACAACATTTATATACGTGTAAAATATAGAGATAAATAAGTGAGGCAAGCGGATTCGATTACAAGTCTTAGACAGTGTGAAGTTGTTTTGTGATATTTATATGGTGTTCTACAAAGAAATACATAGAAATATTTCTTTATTTGTCAATAATAAGTCCCTGTACACATCATTAGTGTGAAAAGGAACAAACGTTATCATCGCACTGCCCCCTAGTGTTCATTTCACCTAAAAACTACAGTCAAACGTACAGTGTTTAATGTATTTGGGGTTTAAAGAAATGTAGACTGAAGCATGTATTTCCAGTAAGTCTGTGCTGCTTTTTATGTTCATTCATTTAAATAAGAATATTTATTGTTTGTTTTCAGCTCTTTTTAATTAATAATACATTCATAAAAATAATAATATACGTGCACAATAAAGCACAATCAAAACTCTTAATTATAATCACTCTTCACTTAATTAAAGTTAAAGTTCCAGTCAATGTTTTATAAAGCATATAACTGATATGTTTAAATGCACCGCAAATTATTAGCTATAAATAATAATCAACCAATACACTAAGTTAAATTGCTCAACATACCAATAATGTTGTTTTATTAAGTGCTACTCTTTAGAAAGACATTATATGGTGACAGTAATTGATCAATTTAATTTAAGCTGTATTGGATTTTTGTAAAACAACAATAAAACAACTCTAATTAAAGCACGTCACGCATTTCACAGCACAACATTTATATACGTGTAAAATATAGAGATAAATAAGTGAGGCAAGCGGATTCGATTACAAATCTTAGACAGTGTGAAATTGTTTTGTGGTATTTATTTGGTGTTCTACAAAGAAATACATAGAAATATTTCTTTATTTGTCAATAATAAGTCCCTGTACACATCATTAGTGTGAAAAGGAACAAACGTAATCATCGCACTGCCCCCTAGTGTTCATTTCACCCACATACTACAGTCAAACGTACAGTGTTTAATGTATTTGTGGTTTACTGAAATGTAGACTGAAGCATGTATTTCCAGTAAGTCTGTGCTGCTTTTTATGTTCATTCATTTAAATAAGAATATTTATTGTTTGTTTTCAGCTCTTTTTAATTAATAATACATTCATAAAAATAATAATATACGTGCACAATAAAGCACAATCAAAACTCTTAATTATAATCACTCTTCACTTAATTAAAGTTAAAGTTCCAGTCAATGTTTTATAAAGCATATAACTGGTATGTTTAAATGTGCCGAAAATGATTAGCTATGAATAATAATCAACCAATACACTAAATATAATATACTCTGATATTCGTGCACAATAAAGCACAACCAAAACTCTTAATTATGATCACTCTTCACTTAAAATAAAGTTAAAGTTCCAGTCAATGTTTTATAAAGCATATAACTGGTATGTTTAAATGTGCCGAAAATGATTAGCTATGAATAATAATCAACCAATACACTAAATATAATATACTCTGATATTCGTGCACAATAAAGCACAACCAAAACTCTTAATTATGATCACTCTTCACTTAAATAAAGTTAAAGTTCCAGTCAATGTCTTACGATTCTCGTAGGGTTTTACGATTACTCCAGAGCACTTGATGATACACCCTGATTTTACAATGCTACTTAGGTTAAGATGCTTTTGGGAAACAGGTCTTAACATTCAGATCAGTCGTAAGATGATTTTTACGAACTTCTTAGGCTTACGATGCTTTTGGGAAACGCATTCACATTACACTGACGTCTATTCCTCCCCTGTGTTACGCTAAAGCACATCAGTGTGTGTTTAATATCTAAATTCCATCTTTCCTGATATCTCATAAAGCCTCTCGGAGACTCACCGACAGGTAGATCTTTAGTTTGAAATATAGCATTTGATCTGTATCATATGATTAAATACACTATATGCGCTGTACAAGGTGAGGGAAGAACACTTGTGTGCATGTGTGTGTGTGTATGGGAACTTGAGTGTAATGAGGAGGTTCGAACGTGGCCATCGAATGCATGGCTAATTAGAGCGTTAGTGTTAGCGAGCAGATCGGCGGCAGGTATAATGGCCACATAAATTCCCATTCATAGGTCATAATCCGTCATTTATTTTCCCAAGCACCCCAATTAAAGAGGCTGATGTTCCTCCTGGGATTCTCCACGTCCCCATTAGTAAATCCTGTGACCCGCAGAGCAGAAAAGCAAACCTCACATCGTAAACCACAGGAAAAGGACAAAATATGTGGGATTCAGACGCAAAACTCACATTAGGGTCACTCTCCACCAGTCTGGTCACTAATTCACTAGTTCAACTCTGTTTCATTGGTTACATTTTGTTGTTATTATTTTGACACTTATTTTATGACAGTGTGGTCCCTAAGTAATGCTTTATTATTTAAACATTTTTGTTTAATTACCTATTCATTACCATAATAATTTATTATAATAATAATAATAATTATTATTATTATTATTATTATTAGTAGTATTAGTATTATCATTATTATTATTATTATTATTATTATTATTAGTAGTAGTAGTAGTAGTAGTATTAGTATTATCATTATTATCATTATTATTATTATTATTATTAGTAGTAGTAGTAGTAGTATTAGTATTATCATTATTATTATTATTATTATTATTATTATTATTATTATTATTATTAATAATTATTATTATTATTATTATTATTATTAGTAGTAGTAGTAGTAGTAGTAGTATTAGTATTATTATTATTATTATTATTATTATTATTATTATTAGTAGTAGTAGTAGTAGTAGTAGTAGTAGTAGTAGTATTATTATTATTATTATTATTATTATTATTATTATTATTATTATTATTATTATTATTATTATTATTATTATTAGTAGTAGTAGTAGTAGTAGTAGTAGTAGTAGTAGTAATATTAGTATTATCATTATTATTATTATTAGTAGAAGTAGTAGTAATATTATTATTATTATTATTATTATTATTAGTAGTAGTAGTAGTAGTAGTACTAGTATTAGTATTATCATTATTATTATTAGTAATATTATTATTATTATTAGTAGTAGTAGTAGTATTATCATTAATATTATTAGTATTATTATTATTATTATTATTATTAGTAGTAGTAGTAGTAGTAGTAGTAGTAGTAGTAGTATTACTATTATTATTATTATTATTATTATTATTATTATTATTATTATTATTAAGAAAATTCATTCATTCATTTTCATTCATTCATTTTCTTTTCAGCTTAATCCCTCTATTAATCAGGGGTCGCCACAGTGGAATGAACCGCCAACTTATCCAGCATATTTATTTTTTTATTTTTTTTTACGCAGCAGATGCCCTCCAGCCACAACCCAACACTGGGAAACACCCATACACACTCATTCACACACACACTCATACACTACGGCCAATTTAGTTCATCAATTCACCTGTAGCGCATGAGTTTCATAGTAATAATAATGATAATAATAATGATAATAATCATAATAATAATAATAATAATAATAATAATAATAATAATATGAATGAATGAAGTACTTTATTATGTAGCTATATGCATTACTGCTTCTTAAAATTAATTGCTGGAAAGAAAAAAAAACTAATAATAAAAAAAGTTGTAATGGTATATTATTTAAACTTTTTTTTTATTTGAACTATTAAAATAACGATTTATTTATTTTGTTATTTATTTATTTATTTAGTTATTTATTTAGTTATTTATTTATTTATGCATTCATTAATTAATGAATAAATTAATTATTATTATTATTATAAGTGTTATTATTGTTACTTCAGACAAAATAAAAGTATAAATGAATAAATGAATGAAATACCTTATTAAAAAAAATAAATATTTTTTTATTAGTTAAAATGGCTGTTTAAACTAAGAAGCCAAATTTACAGATGCAATACAACTTCTTAAAATTAATTGCTGGAAAACAAAGCAAATTAATGATAAAAAGTAATAATGCTATGGCATTTAAGCATTTGTATTTTAACTATTAAGTAGCCTAATTATTTATTATTTTGATGATGATTATTATTACTATTATTATTGTTGTTATTATTATTATTATTACTATTATTATTGTTGTTATTATTATTATTATTACTATTATTATTGTTGTTATTATTATTATTATTATTATTATTATTATTATTATTATTATTATTATTATTATTGCTTCAAGTAAAACTAAAGTATAAATGAACAAAAAATTAAATACAACTTAACTTCTTGAAATTAATTGCTGGAAATAAAACACGATATAATAATTTTTTGTTGTTGTGTATATAATTATAAATAAAACATTACAGTCATGAAAAAACAATTTATTTTTAATTATTAAATTACTTGAAATGCAAAACTTGGTGACACGGTGGCTCCGTGGTTAGCACTGTCGCCTCGCAGCAAGAAGGTCACTGGTTCGAGTCCCAGCTGGGTCAATTGGCATTTCTGTGTGGAGTTGGCATGTTCTCCCCGTGTTGGCGTGGGTTTCCTCCGGGTGCTCCGGTTTCCCCCACAATCCAAACACATGAGCTATAGGTGAATTGAACTAAATTGGCTCTATTGAAGGAGTGTGAATGTGAGAGTGTATGGGTGTTTCCCGGTTCTGGGTTGCAGCTGGAAGGGCATTCGCTGACGTAGAACATATGCTGGAATAGTTGGCGGGTTATTCAACTTTGGTGACCCCTAATAAAGAAGGGACTATGCTGAAGGAAAGTAAATGAATAAATATGATTTTAAATATTATATTACAGTCACTCAAAAATCTACTTATTTAAATAAGTCCTCAAATACTTTAAAATTGATTAAGGTAATAACATCTAAATGGAATGGTTATTAATTATTATGATGTTTAATCTCAAAATCAAACATTAAGAGAGCCGGAGGTTTAATTATCCACATTTAAAAGCCCATTCCAGCCATCCATAAAAGTTCTGGAGACGTGTCAGAGAAACAGACTTTATAGAGTGTTACTGTATTAAAACCTCAGCGGTGGAAAAAAAACAGCAACACAAAAGACTCAAAGCCAACTTCTGCTTTAGTTAATGCAATACGAGCGCAATAAAAGTCTTTGATCATCACAGAGATTCACAATGATGAAACATCAAGGTCTTCCCATTGATTTCTTTAGTTTAAATAGAGACTGTAACATGAGGGAATGCGTGGGTTTCTATAGTCTGAACTATAGTCTGAGGTCATTTCTCTTACCTCTCCATAGATGTTCAAAAGAAAATGCTATTGCAGTTGTGTTCTCTCTTAATGAAAGGTGTGTGTACTTATTTTTATATCAAGACGGGGACTTCAACCTGAATGCACACAGACTTATAGGGACCAAAATTGAAGTCCCCATTGGTAAACAAGCTTATACAGTTGAAGTCAAAATGATTAGCTCTTAAGTTTATAATAATGAGCTTGGAGGACTGCATCCATACATCTCTGCAATGACTCAAATCACTGATTAATAAAGTCATCTGGAATGGTGAAGAAAGCGTTCTTGCAGGACTCCCAGAGTTTATCGAGATCCTTTGGATTTATCTTCAATGCCTCCTCCTTCATCTTACCCCAGACATGCTCAATAATGTTCATGTCTGGTGACTGGGCTGGCCAATCCTGGAGCACCTTCTTTGCTTTCAGGAGCTTTGATGTGGAGGCTGAAGTATGAGAAGGAGCGCTATCCTGCTGAAGAATTTGCCCTCTCCTGTGGTTTGTAATGTAATGGGCAGCACAAATGTCTTGATACCTCAGGCTGTTGATGTTGATCATCCACTCTGCAGAACTCTCGCACGCCCCCATACTGAATGTACCCCAAACCATGATTTTTCCTTCACCAAACTTGACTGATTTATGTGAGAATCTTGGTCCATGCTGATTCCAGTAGGTCTTCAGTAGGAATCAACGACAAGACTTTTGTCAGGTAGTGTATGCGAGTCCCCACTGGAATATAGGAGTAAGTCTGTGTGTGTGTGTTCATATGTGAAGCGTCCGCCCTGACCCTGATTCACAGAAACACACTCGCAGCATCATTTATTTAAACATCCTCACTGCACTTAACACTGCAGCCTGCCATCCTTTCACAGCACTGCATTACCAGCACACACAAAACTCACCCGCTTCTCGGCCTTCGCCATCTGTCTGCTTCTTCTAAATGGCATCATTTTGAGGAGATGTACCATGTGTTATCGTAAAAGCGCTAACACTGAACTCAAATGGATAACAACTCAGAGCTAATGGTCTACATGCCATTTTGTGCAAAAGTGTATAAGGCTTATATTCTCTCCATCTGTGTCGTTCTTTGGGTTATGCTGCTTCATTATTTTTGTGGAACGCATTCATAAGGTTTGGGGTTTTTTAGCTTCAGATGTAACTGTTTTGTATTGGAAATGCACATTTGGCAGCTTGATTAGACAGTACCCTAAAAATAATTCATTGGAATAACACATTTTTTTCTTTAAAGGTGCTGTATGTTTTTGACTCTTCCAAAGCATAAAAAAGCATAATATGTTTGCAGATATTTCAGAAGCATGCTAAGTAAACATTCTTGTTTATCTGAAAATGCTGAAGTCAGATATTCTGCTTTGAAAATGTGCGTTACGTGGTGGAACGCTGTCTTTGTTTTGGTCGTTTCACACACCCAATGCCACTTTAGCCAATCATATTTCATCACTCCAGCTTGCCTGGGTGGAAATCCATGCATTTCATTCATTTATTCAGAAAGGCTTCCAAAGTATGCATCCACGACCGAAACGCGACCTCCGGTGGACAGTAACAGCCTCTGAAATTCAATTCAATTCAATTCACCTTTATTTGTATGACACTTTTACTATGTAGATTTTGTCAAAGCAGCTTCACATAGAAGATCATAGTGAATTGAGTCCGTGTCAGTTCGGTTTTCAGAGTTAAATGAGACGCAGATTCAGAGTTCCACATTAGGAGGTTATTAATGAGCAAATAATATAAATATTACGAACAAATATCTAAAATCAAAAATCACGAATAAGTCATTTATTAAATAAAGAAAAGATTGACGGAGCTTCTCCTACCGCAGCAAATTCCATTTTTACTTTTAATATTTGGTGCCAGTTAATCAGGAAGTGCTGACTTTGTTCTCTTTGACTCATTGGATGAAAACACTGCTTTATTCACACGTGTTTATGCGAAAATCCAGTTTTGGACATAAATTTAATTTGCCTCTTTGGATGGAAAACTCTTAAAGATTATAAGAGAGAATAAACGTTTACTTAGACCTTTCAAAACCTTTCCGTCTGAGCAAGTCATCAGAAAATGCTTTAGACGTCTGTACTTCTTTTGTCTAGTTTGCATTCATCCACAGCATCCGTATGGCTGTCAAAGGAGTGTTATTATTAACTAGGGAGTTAGGACTCCACTTGGAACTTTGTTACCGAGTGCTTGGGAAAAGTAGAGCAAAGGCAATAATAAACTTAATCAGAGAGCAGGGAAGATAACCAGGCTGTTGATTGGCTCATGAGTAGACCAGATCAAGGGTCCGTCTTAAAGTACAGCCTTTACACAATGCGCATCAAGATTCTGGCAAAATGGCTGCTTCGCTCATCCCTTTCATTCTTGCGGTTGGGGTTCCTACTTGCCTGTATTTAGTGGTTGTAGCTAATGACTTTCTTAATTACCTAACTTTACCCTAATTAATTTAAGCCTTTAAATGTCTGTTTAAGCTGAATACTAGTATCTTGAAGAATATCTAGTCAAATAATATGTGCTGTCATCATGGCAAAGATAAAAGAAATGAGTTATTAAAACTATTATGTTTAGAAATGTGTCGACAAAAATTGTATTTTCGTTATGTTAAGTTTATTTATTAACTAATTTCGAGAGGATCCCCTGCTTATGATTGCTTGCGGCTCGTCCTGCATTATTCAATGTATGATTCACCAATCAGATGATCCGTAAGCCACTATAAATACCCTAAGTTCCATATAATAGCCATCTTCATTTTGAAGAATCCCCCCTGCCACCCCTACTTCTCCGCCTTTCCTAGATGGGCCCTAGATTTCCTAGATTTCTCCCCGTGCTCACGTGGGTTTCCCCTGGGTTCCCCGGTTTCCTCCTACCATCCAAAAACATGCAACTTAAGTTAACTGACTGATCCAAATCAGCACCATAGACATGCTCCTAGTAAGTAGTTATCTCTTAAGAGCAATCACTATCTGTTCATTAGCTACTACAGCAGGGGAGTTCTCCAGATCTACCTGAGCTCAAACTCCCCTCTCGCCTTGCAAATGGGACGGAGACCCAGGCTCGAGGATCTCATAAGCTCAGGGGTCTCTCCTGGTACAGCATGCCAAACACGCCTTATAATCAATCATCAGCTAAGTGTGAACTCTTGAAAGAGAAATTGGGGAAATTATACAGGGAGGCTAATAATTCAGACTTCAACTGTCCTTACCATTACATTCGTCAAGTTACTATAAAAGAAACAAGGCCACATAAAGCACAAAACCCATTAAACATCAGAGACTCAATCCCTGGTCCAGGTTTGGGTCGCTCCAGCCAGCTGTGTTGCAACCCTCGGCCAGCAGCCATGAGAGAACAGCGTGTCAGCATGTGGGTGTATTCATTGCACATATCATTGTGACTCTACTGTTAACTTGCAGATCAGACTTTATGTTCCCACGCAAAAAAAAAGCCCCTTTCTTGGATAGATTTTTGTTATTTAACCACCGCCATCTCTTGGGACACAATTGCATAAATAGCCTCTTTGTGTTGGAAAAGAACAAACAGCAGTCTTATTTGAAAGACAGAACGATGAAGACAAGGGCACACAGAACATCAGCCTTCCCTCGGGCACCAAAGAATAGACAAACAGGGTTGGTTTACATTGGGTGTGAGAGCAGGAATACTAAGGATGTTTTATTTTCAACTCAACTCGTACAGGTGGGTTTTCCATAGATGCAAAAACGTGAGCAATCTGCTGGATTGAAGGAGTCAAAGCCAATTCCCAGCGTAGCAAAAGAAGTGTAAGCCTCCAATCTCTTACATAAACATGCTAACACACGTACACACGCTCACCGCAGATTTCCCCAGTGCCTGGAAACACAATGACGGTGAATAAGTTCAGGTATGAATAATGCATTGCTGCTAATGAGGTGGCCAAATGGATCGTTTGGTAGTCGATTACTTTCTGCATTAATCAATTAATTAGTCGATCGATAGTCCTCCTGACTGCATTATATACTTAAAGTTGTGTACTTCACTTCATCCCTAGCTTGACGTGAATTATTTAGGCCTCCTAAGAGAGGACGAGGTGCTGGTCATGTGTTTTCAGAGCTGAGCTGACTGTCACTTTTCCACTTGATGTTGAATGAGTGAGTGTTGCTCTCGCAGGCCAGCCTTTGTATCAAAGCTACTATTCAGGGATAAAACGTTGTGTTGTGTTGTGTCATTTAGCAGATGCTTTTATTCAAAGTGACTTACAATTGAGGAGGCGTTCAGTGATTCAGCAAGAAGAGGCAATACACACAAGTGATAATTAAATTAACTGTGCATTAAGAGGTGCAGTAGGTGTTTGTCTACAGAAACTTGTTTTGTTGTGCTGCTTGAAAGTCTCTTCACATTCCAATAGTAATGATTAGAGTAAATGATCTAAATGTATTTATATGCACTTTTATATGAAAGACTAAAAAGTCTTCATCCAATAAAAATTTGTCAGCTGATAATTCTGATAAGTAGCACAAACTTTCAGCAAATGTAGATGCAGATCCGCTGAAAATGTGCTAGATATAATACCGTTTTCATTGGGAATTGTAGTATTATAAAGTATTGTAAGGTTTTCTAACTGACAAATGACATGATCTAGTGCAGGGATCCTCAACCGGTGGGCGTCAGTGGTCCTGCAGGTGGGCCGCGAGATCAAAAATGTACTCTTAATATTATTCTATCATTTCTGGATTTCATTATTAATATGCTTTATTAAAATGATCGAAGTAATGCACTTTCTCCTGTTCTGTGATTGATTACTTCAAACTCGGTGCGAAAACAGCCTCATGATGGTGTCTGCAGCTATTACATGTCTGTTCCTTCATGAACTATGCGTGGAGTAAAAGTCGCTGTTTGTGTGTTTTTGTGTGAACTATTTCATATATCTGCATAGTTGACCGAATGAATGTCCTGTGAGTGTTTTATAACAGACGCGCACCCATGCAGGAGGATCTAGCAAGGCTCAATGGTGTTTCTGTCATAGACATAGGATAAACCTGCATATGAGCTTCAGACGCGCTCTGGTAGAGCTGTTTACTGTTTCTGTCAGAGATCTCTCAATAATATCCAGCTGCAAACTCAACCACCATCAGATTGATGCGTTTCAACAGATTTTGGGTGTTTTACTGTATTTTACACTTGTCTGTATATTTTTGTATAGTAGATATTTAATAGTAGACAATCAGTCAGTCCAGTTTAAAGCAGAAGCTGGTCTTTTGCGATCTCCCTGTTGACCTGTGGTTCTCTCTGAATCTGTATACTAGAAAAAAAAAATATATATAGTTTTAATATATAATATATATTATATAGTTTTAGTTTTAAATATAATAAAAAATAAATATAATTATATATTTGTTTTTATAAAATTCTGATAATAGAAAATAACAGAAGGCACAATAAATGTATTATATATATATATATATATATAGGTTTAAATAAACATTTCATACAAACTTTTTAGAGAAAATGTCAGACATGTGGGGGGGCGACAGCCTCTTTCACTGAAGAGCACATTCACTGAATCCAACCATGTTAGACAGTGGCAAAAGCCAAAACCCCACCAATTGATGGAAACCTTGGGAGAAACCAAGCTCAGTCAGGAGGACCAGCTTTTGCACTGAGACAGTCCAGAGCATTGCAGAAATATATAACAACAATTTAATAAATGTTTAATAGTCATTTATTTTATTATTCACTCATTGTCCTTCAGCTTATTTCCAAAATTAACAGAGGTCACCACAGTGGAATGAACCGCCAACAATTCCAAACTGTGTTTTACACAGTGGATGCCCTTCCAGCTGTAATCCAGTACTGGGAAACACCCATATACACTCACATTCACACACTCATACACTACAATTATTCATTTCACCTGTAGCGCATGTGTTTGGACCGTGGGGGAAACCGGAGCACCCGGAGGAAACCCACGCCAACACGAGGAGAACATGCAAACTCCATACAGAAATGCCAACTGACCCAGCCAGGGCTCGAACCAGCGACCTTCTTGCTGTGAGGCCACAGTGTTAACCACTGAGCCATCGTGCCGCCCTCATTAGTTTTTACTATGAACCAATAAAATGAAACCAGACACATTCAAATTTTTGATGCTTATTAATGATACTTTTTAATGATACTTCCCTAATCCCTAATGGTTTGACCCATGTTTACTGTTATTCATAGGCTTGCTGTACACTCCAGTAATTGTTTAAACCCAATGTGGTTCCTTTTACGGGTAATTGTGTGCGTTTGAGCTAGCATACTTTCGAAGCGTGCCATACCGGAATCCTGTTGCGTTGCGCAGTGCCTAGCCTGCTTTGTTATGTGATGGTACTGTTTTGATCTACGTCGGCGGTCTGACTAAAGTCGGCGGCGGTCTGCTTTTACGAATTATTTTAATGAATGGCGAATTCCACGCACACCTCCTGCGCTGAAGAGGGCGATGCTGGGAATGTCGGTTTTTACCGCTTGAAGCCAAACCGCTGGCGCCAACCACATGGGGCGACAATATGGTGGAGGCGTGGTGAAGGATTATAACAAACCCATGCCACACGTTTCCCACGGGACCCTTAACCGAACAAAAAAACAAACGCTAATCACCAAACGGCAGCCGCTATGTAGACAACCCGCTTTAAAATTCTATTAATGTCTCTACATCTGGCCACGGCGTAGCCAACTATAGTCTGGTTTCCTTTGTTTATTTGTGGACCTCTACTTAGGATCCACTTTAAATAAAGAAGCATTTTGGACCAATTGCCAAACTTTCTAGCTGCTTAGCGAAAACCCCATAATTGACATCCTCATGGTCCTTCCTGTCCACCGCGGCTTTACCTCCCTTGTATAATTGTTAGCATATATCTGGAATTGCGCCTGAATGGCTGCTTAGGTGTTAATTGGTTTGAGAGACTGCTAATGGGGACAAACTGTAGAGCAGGACAGTTAGCTTGCTTTATGTTTTCCATAAAGAGCCCCGGAGCTGTCAAAGCCTATTTGGGTCGACCTGTCCTACATTGTCCATCATGCGGTTGTAAGCTCCAGCCCCGGTGGGGTGAACATCCTGTTCATGCTCCTCTGGGACTTCACCAATGCAGACCCCAGACTCACAATTAATTCATAACAGTCCATTCATAAATCACAAAGCGATGGCAGCCGTGTAACACGCAGAATTCTGTAAGCGTTTCACCACTGAAGGAAAACAGAGGTCCTTGTGTTCTCTAGATTCCTTACAGATAGTGGGCTTTGGAAAACAGAGGACGGCTCAGACAATGCACAGACTCAAGACCTGGAACTAGTCTTGCTAATGTTGCATATCTTGGAGTTCCTTTCTAATGATTTCCACAGGTTTGGCAAACAACTTGACCCAATGTTATATTATTTAGGGAAATATAATAGCAAAAGGTGTCGTTTCAAAGCTTTGTCAAGTCTGTACTGACCAAATTACTGATAAAGTATCCCGTGAACAATACATGTGAGTATTATCCAAAAGATTAGTGTTGCTGTTACCAGTCTAAAGGCTTATTCACAGAAAGCATGATGGCAATAAATATATCGATGAATATATCTGTGTCTACATTCACGAATAATAAAAATATGTACATTTTTAGCTTATGCTTTTCATACTGCTTTAGTCCCTTGTAACCAGCAGATGTTTTGCAGACTAGTGAATATTTGGGCCCTATCATACACCCGGCGCAAAAAGTGTTTGCGCGATATGTTGCAATTTTCAGACCAGCACAACATTAATTTTCACATTTTGGGCAATGTTGTTTAAACAGCAAATCCATTTGCACCACTTTGTGGACTCATGGATGTGCTGGTCTGAAAAGGAGGTGTGTTCAGGCGCATTGTTGGCGTGTTGCTATTTTGAGGAACTGAAATAGACCGCGCCATTGACCAACTGAAAGCTGCTCTAAAGTCCAGCGCAGAGTCCATATGCAGGTCCAAATGCTTACACGTTGCTGAATACACACAGGATGAACAGCAACACACAAATATCTTTACATATTAAAACAATTAAAGGATTAAAATGATGCAAGATGGGCTTTGTCAGTTTATTCATGACAATTTGCATTTGTTTAGTGTTATTATTATCTGCAGTATTATTTATTATCTGCATATTTATATTTGTTTTAATAAAAACAAGTTTAGATTTGTCCACCTGTGGGGTTTTGGAGATGTCTGCATCACCATATGGGGCAAAAGAACAGGACATGTGTTTGGATTTAGCTCAGTTGTTTGACCACACTTCATTATTATTGTTCATTTATTCCTTTGCTGGAGATTAAAACTGAATTTAGAAATAGTTTTGAAGCAAATCTTTGTGCTTAACAAACTAAATTAAATATGTCGGCTAATGGATGTGTTCAGTGGAGTGAGTTTCCACCGTTTCCTCACTCCACCAAAGTAAAGGAGTAAAGTAAAGAGTAAGAGTAAAGTAAAGAGAAAGTAAAGAGGCTGAATGGAGGAGGCTCGTTTTTTGTCCTCGCGCTGCAGATGCTCTGTTTAACTGTTATCTTGCTAGTGAAGCGTTCAGTTTGTCCACTTACAAAGTCGCCATGTAAATAGCAAATAAGCCATTACGGGACACAACTGACTCCTAAAGGGAATGTGAGATGACACTCTGATTGGTTTAATGCACATTATGCTCAAAACAAACTCAGAACTCATTAAGAGAATAAGCACAACCCTGTTGAAGCATTTTTTGCTGTATTTAAAATAGCAAAAGTGGATTCATACACGGCCTTAATGCTTTTGCGCCATGCGCTTTAGACTCTGCGCCTATATTGTTAAAATAGAGCGCTTTATTTAAAAATGTATTCATTCAATCAGATGAATTTATGTCATGGATTGGTCAGGCTCTCACGACCCCCACTCACGAAGATCACCATCACCTGACTTCTAATGAGCACACAGCTGCATCACATTCACGAGCACCAGATAAAAGCACAGCACTCCAGTCGCTCATTGTCCGGGCTCGTCTCGACGAAAGCGGACAACTGAGCGACCACTCAGCGTAGTCATCCTCAGCTAAAACAAACGATTTACTTACCTGTTCTCTTTGTATTCCTCCTAGTCTTCCTGGTCCTCCCGAATCGTCCTGTCTTCCAGTCCTTCCAAGTCTGTGTCATCCTCTGTCAGCTGTATCTGGTGTGTGCTGTCCATCCTCGTGTATTCCTGTTACCCAGCCACGGAGGAAAAGACCCCAACATCATTCCTGATCCTCCTGGCTATCCTTCATGTGCTCCTTGTTGTCATTTAATAAACACCCTAACGTTTCCTTACCTCTGTCTCCTGTCCGCTTCATAACAGAAGCCCGGACCCATAACGACGACAACATGAGCACCCCCGATCACCTTCAAGAGCTGGTGGACCAGTTGAAGCGGATTCTACAGCCACCAGCTCCACTTTCCAACGCACCACCAGCACCGAGCACTTCCGCCTCCACAGTTTCTTCTTCGGCCCTTCCTTCCAGTCCCATGGCCCGACCAGCGCCCTACTCAGGCGGAGCGGGGGAGTGCAATGGTTTTCTGTTACAATGTTCCCTCATATTCGAAATGCAACCTTCTCTATATCCCACAGATAAGTCGAAGATCGCCTACATCGTATCTCTACTCTCTGGACCTGCACTTAAATGGGCTGAGACGATCTGGAACCAAGCCGGGCCGGTCATGAATTCCATCACTACCTTCACGGAGTATTTCAAAGAGGTGTTTGGACGTTCTGATGGGGAAGTAGCCGCTGGAGAGCAGCTGTATCATCTAAAGCAAGGTACTCTATCTACACAGGAATATGCTCTCCGGTTTCGCACTCTAGCAGCTGCAAGTGGATGGAATGAGAGATCGTTGTTGACCACGTACCGGCTCGGCTTGGAACCCACTCTCCGAATCCAACTGGCCACATTAGATGATACAATGGGTCTGGAGAGATTCATCCAACATTCTCTCCGATGTTCCGATCGTCTCCGTTCCTATCAACAGGACACCATCACCCCCTCGTCTGCACTCCTCCAATCGCCTGAGTCAACAGCCTCTCCAGAACCAGAACCCATGATAATAGAGTCTGGAAGACTGACATCAGCGGAACGACAGAGGAGGCTGACCCGGGGTCTGTGTCTATACTGCGGTGTCAGTGGACACACCCGTATGGAGTGTCCCCTTCGTCCCATTCGGACTTCAGTGAGTGTATTCAGTACGAATATTGAACAATGTAAACCACTTACTACCACCGTACAAATAACTACTGCCTCTATTTCTCTCCTTGTCACAGCCCTCATCGACTCCGGGTCAGCAGGGAACTTCATCTCCCAATCCCTCTGTCGTCAACTCCACCTCCGTACTGAGGCGTCCTCGCATATATACCAGATACAACCGATAACCCAGTGCACTCGATCTTCGACCCGTATCCATCGACAATGCGAAGACATCCTTCTTCAAGTGGGGTTGTTACATCAAGAGAGGATTCAATTTCTGGTTCTGGAGGGTGCAAATATGGACATCATTCTAGGGCGCCCGTGGCTGGTGAAGCACGATCCCATCATCTCTTGGGGCACAGGAGAGATAAAGAAATGGGGATCTGGATGTACACCTGCCTGTTTTCCAAATCTCCCTCTTCAAGGTCGGAACCCCATTTCTTTGTTTGCAACATCGGTCGAGAGCCCTCCTGAGAAGCAGTCTATCCACATTCCTAAGGAGTACAGCTCCTTTCATGATGTCTTCTGCCCCAAGAGAGCTTCCCAGCTACCGCCGCATCGGCCATGGGACTGCGCGATCGACCTAGTTCCAGATGCCCAGTTGCCAAGAGGTAGGATCTACCCGCTCTCGCTTCCAGAGAATCAGGCAATGGAAGATTACATAAGGGAAGCTCTGAGTCAGGGGTACATACGTCACTCAAAATCACCAGCCGCCTCAAGCTTCTTCTTTGTGGCCAAGAAGGACGGAGGGCTGCGTCCATGCATCGACTACAGGGTCCTAAATAACGGTACAGTAAAATACCGATATCCCCTTCCTCTGGTACCAGCCGCTTTGGAACAGCTCCGAGAAGCTAAAGTCTTCACTAAATTGGACCTCCGCAGCGCGTATAATCTGATAAGAATACGTGAGGGGGACCAATGGAAGACAGCATTCGTGACCCCTACTGGCCACTATGAATATGAGGTCATGCCTTACGGTCTGGTCAACGCCCCCTCCGTATTCCAAAACTTCATTCATGAAGTCCTCCGGGAGTTTCTTCACCACTGTGTAATAGTGTACATAGATGACATCCTCATTTACTCCCGGAGTGAGGCCGAACATCGCCAACACGTTGCGGAGGTCCTACACACATTGAGAGAACATCACCTCTACCTCAAAGCGGAGAAATGCTCATTCCACCAGAAGTCGATTCATTTCTTGGGATACATCATTGACCAAACCGGTATACGTATGGATGGGAAGAAAATTGAGGCTGTTCTATCCTGGTCAGAACCCACTTCCATTAAGGAGCTCCAGAGGTTTCTTGGGTTTGCTAACTTTTATAGACGGTTTATCAAGGACTACAGCAGGATTACATCACCTCTCACTAATCTCCTCAAGGGTAAACCCAAAGGACTGGAGTGGACCAAAGAAGCAGCCGCAGCCTTCCGCCTTCTTAAGAAGGAGTTCACAAGGGCCCCACTCCTGACTCATCCTGACCCAAATCTTCCTTTCGTGGTGGAAGTGGACGCATCCACCACCGGCGTCGGGGCAGTATTATCTCAACATCATGATACACCGCCCCGACTGCATCCCTGTGCCTATTTCTCTCGGAAGTTGAGCCCGGCGGAGCAGAATTACAGCATAGGAGACAGGGAGCTTCTAGCAATCAAGCTAGCCTTGGAGGAGTGGCGTCACTGGTTGGAGGGAGCCAAACATCCGTTCCAGGTGATCACAGATCACAAAAACCTCCAATACATCAAAGAGGCCAAGAGACTATGTCCACGTCAAGCCAGATGGTCACTTTTCTTCTCACGTTTTGATTTCTCCATTTCCTATCGTCCAGGACCCAAGAATCTAAGAGCAGACGCTCTCTCTCGTTTACACGAGCATCACGATCATGAAGAACTCCCAACGAAGATTCTTCCCGAACACATCTCCATTTGTCCGATCACCTGGAACGCTCCTCCAGTCGTTGCCACTCCGGAAGCCCCTGCTCCGCCGGGATGCCCTCCTCATCGGCAGTTCATACCACCTGAACACCGGGTAGATCTGATCCACTCCTTACATACCTCGCTAGGCACTGGACATCCAGGGATCAACAATACTCTCTCGCTAGTATCCCAACGATTCTGGTGGCCAAACATGGCAAGGGATGTGAGGCAATATGTTCAGGGCTGTAAGGACTGTGCCCAATCCAAGAGCCCACGTCATCTACCCGCTGGAAAGCTCCATCCCTTGCCGATTCCGAACCGTCCCTGGTCACACCTAGGAGTGGACTTTATCACTGACCTCCCTTCGTCAGAAGGTAATACCTGTATTCTAGTCATAGTAGATAGATTCTCAAAGTTTGTCAAACTAATCCCTCTGAAAGGTCTTCCCACAGCCTTTGAAACTGCCGACAATATCTTTAATCAAGTCTTCAGGTCATTTGGTATTCCAGAAGATATTGTGTCGGACAGAGGTCCACAGTTCATCTCACGTCTATGGAAAGCCTTCTTCAAGCTCCTAGGTGTGGCCGTCAGCCTCTCTTCTGGATATCATCCCCAAACCAACGGGCAGACAGAGAGGAAGATTCAGGAGGTGGGACGGTTCCTGAGGACCTTCTGCAGTGGTCACCAGAACTCCTGGAGCCAGTATTTGGGCTGGGCAGAATATGCCCAAAATTCACTGCGGCAACCCTCCACCGGACTCACGCCATTCCAGTGCGTCCTGGGCTTCCAACCACCGCTCTTTCCCTGGGATGGCGAACCATCTGATGTCCCCGCAGTGGATCACTGGTTCCGGGGAGAGCGAGAGAGTCTGGGACGAGGCTCATCAACATCTGCAGAGGGCAGTCCGTCGAAGCAAGGTAACCGCCGATAGGAGAAGGTCTGAAGAACCCAGATACACACCCGGACAAAAGGTGTGGCTATCCACCCGGGACATACGCATGCGACTGCCCTCTCGCAAGTTAAGTCCCCGATTTGTTGGTCCCTTCACCATCGTGGAACAGGTTAACCCCGTCACCTACAAACTACAATTACCCTCTCACTACCGTATTCACCCTACATTCCACGTATCACTCCTGAAACCCTATCACGATCCTGTTCTTCCCTCCACAGAGCCTGACCACGAAGAGGAACCCCCTCCTCCACTGCTCCTAGAAGAAGGAGCCGTCTACGCAGTGAAGGAGATCTTGCGTTCCCGACGTCGTGGTGGCCAGTTGGAGTACCTGGTGGACTGGGAAGGGTACGGCCCCGAAGAAAGGACATGGGTTCCCAGAGCTGATATTCTCGATCCTAGTCTCATGGTGGAGTTTCATGAGAGCCACCCTGAGTTCCCAGCGCCTAGAGGCAGAGGGAGACCACCACGGCGTCGGAGGTGTCGGCCCTCAGGAGCGGGCCCTGGGGAGGGGGGTACTGTCATGGATTGGTCAGGCTCTCACGACCCCCACTCACGAAGATCACCATCACCTGACTTCTAATGAGCACACAGCTGCATCACATTCACGAGCACCAGATAAAAGCACAGCACTCCAGTCGCTCATTGTCCGGGCTCGTCTCGACGAAAGCGGACAACTGAGCGACCACTCAGCGTAGTCATCCTCAGCTAAAACAAACGATTTACTTACCTGTTCTCTTTGTATTCCTCCTAGTCTTCCTGGTCCTCCCGAATCGTCCTGTCTTCCAGTCCTTCCAAGTCTGTGTCATCCTCTGTCAGCTGTATCTGGTGTGTGCTGTCCATCCTCGTGTATTCCTGTTACCCAGCCACGGAGGAAAAGACCCCAACATCATTCCTGATCCTCCTGGCTATCCTTCATGTGCTCCTTGTTGTCATTTAATAAACACCCTAACGTTTCCTTACCTCTGTCTCCTGTCCGCTTCATAACAATTTAGTGATCATAGTCCGTCTAGTACAATAAAAGAAACAAACTATTTTCCCCGTGCATTTTCAAATCTATTTCCACTAATTTTTACTTTATACGTTATAATTTGCTAGCCTGGCCTGCGTAACATCCATATATACAGTTGAAATAAGAATTATTAAATCCCCTGTGCATTTTTTCATTTTTTTAATATTTCCCAAATGATGTTTAACAGAGCAAGGAAATGTTCACAGTATGTCTGATAATATTTTTTCTTCTGGAGAAAGTCTCCAGAAGTTTTGTTTTATTTCGGCTAGAATAAAAGCAGTTTTTAATTTTTTAAAAGCCATTTTAAGGTCAAAACTATTAACCCCTTTAAGCTATATATTTTTTCAATAGTCTACAGCAGTGTTTCCCAACCCTGTTCCTGAAGGCACACCAACAGTACACATTTTCAACTTCTCCCTAATCAAACACACCTGAATCAACTCATCAGAAGATTAGAAGAGACTCCAAAACCTGAAGTTAATGGGTCAGATAAGGGAGACATTCAAAATATGTACTGTTGGTGTGCCTCCAGGAACAGGGTTGGGAAACACTGGTCTACAGAACAAACCATCGTTATACAATAACTTGCCTAATTACCCTAACCTGCCTAGTTAACCTAATTAACCCAGTTAAGCCTTTAAATGTCACTGTAAGCTGTATAGAAGTGTCTTGAAAAATATCTAGTAACATATTATTTACTGTCATCATGGCAAATAAAAAATAAATCAGTTATTAGAGATGAGTTATTAAAACTATTATGTTTAGAAATGTGTTGAAAAAAATCTCTCTGTTAAACAGAAATTGGGGGAAAAATAAACAGGAGGGTTATTAATTCTGACTTCAACTGTATTTATCATTTTCTCCATTGTATAACCAATTATTTTCTACATAGTCATTGTGTTTTAATTATCCTTGAAAAGAGTGCTTAACATAAAGCAGTGTTCTTCTTTACAATGTCAATTATAGCTTTAAATGCACAATCCCTTTATATTTCAATGGATTCTTATTGGCTGTCAGCATTTTAATCACTTTTTATCTGAAATAAAATAATGTTCTGAAAGTAATCCCAATGAGTATGTTTCTTTACAGCTCTATCGTTACAGCTGTGGTCTGAACTCTGCTGTTGTTTTACGCTCAGAGTAATCTGTAAAACGATGTCTCTATCGTTATCCCTCTAGTCAATGTGCTTGATGTGAATGGGGGTTAACCTTACTGTGCAGTTTAGCTAGGTGTTTGTGGTCTGGAAGAGAGTGAGAAGCGTTTGATCATAAAGCGTCCATATGGGAAGAAATGAGTCAGGATCTGTGTTTTAACGGAAGTTCTGGCTATCCTCTGTAGAAATGTGGCTCTGGACTGTCTCACTGTCAGATAGCAGCGCTAAGGGTCTTGGAGGCTCAGCGAACGTGTCGGCTCGAAGAAGGTCTTCTGGATCATGTGTCAGTCATCATTCTACCTTCAAAGAGCAGCACTTGAAGGCTGTCAGCGTTTCTTATGAGCCGCATCTTCAAAGACCATTTCTACTCCTCTGGCTACTTCTGCTTCAGCCAGCCACTCCAATCCATACTTGACCATACAATCACTATAAAACAGCAGGGCACAGATTCACCACCGCATCTTTAATCATCAACTATCTACAACATGCCCTCTGAAACTGGACTGTAAGGTGGAACCGATTAGGTTTAAGATTCTGATGGTATGGATTAAAACAGCATGGTTTCACGGTATTCTGTTTACATCTCTAAAATATCTTTTTAAATGTCTGGGTAAGAACAACTACTTTTTTCCCCATTGAACACGATATATTGTATTTTAGGAAACATTTAACATACACTCACCGGCCACTTTATTGGGTACACCTTACTAGTTCCAGGTTGGACCCCATTTGCCTTCAGAACTGCCTTAATCCTTCATGGCATAGATTCAACAAGGTACTGGAAATATTCCTCAGAGATTTTGCTCCATATTGACATGATAGCATCACACAGTTGCTGCAGATTTGTCGTCTGCACATCCATGATGCAAATCTCCCATTCCACCACATCCCAAAGATGCTCTATTGGATTGAGTCTGGTGACTGTGGAGGCCATTTGAGTACAGTGAACTCATTGTCATGTTCAAGAAACCAGTCTCAGATGATTTGTGCTTTATGACATGGCGCATTATCCTGCTGGAAGTAGCCATCAGAAGATGGGTACACTGTGGTCATGAGGGGATGGACATGGTCAGCAAACAATACTCAGGTAGGCTGTGGTGTTGACACAATGCTCAATTGGTACTAATGGCCCAAAGTGTGCCAAGAAAATATCCCTCACACTATTGCACCTTCACCACCACCAGCCTGAACCGTTGATACAGGGCAGGATGGATCCATGATTTCATGTTGTTGATGCCAAATTCTGACCCGACCATCTGAATGTGGCAGCAGAAATGGAGACTCATCAGACCAGACAACGTGTTTCCAATCTTCTATTGTCCAGTTTTGGTGAGCCGGTGTGAATTGTAGCCTCAGTTTCCTGTTCTTAGATGACAGGAGTGGCACCCGGTGTGGTCTTCTGCTGCTGTAGCCCATCCGCCTCAAGGTTGGACGTGTTGTGTGTTCAGAGATGCTCTTCTGCAGACCTCGGTTGTAACCAGTGCTTATTTTAATTACTGTTGCCTTTCGATCAGCCGGAACCAGTCTGGCCATTTTCCTCTGACCTCTGGCATCAACAAGGCATTTGCGCCCACAGAACTGCCGATTTCTCTTTTTCTGACCATTCTCTGTAAACCCTAGAGATGGTTGTGCGTGAAAATCCCAGTAGATCAGCAGTTTATGAAATACTCAGAGCAGCCTGTCTGGCACCAACAACCATGCCACGTTCAAAGTCACTTAAATCCCCTTTCTTCCCCATTTTGATGCTCGCTTTGAACAACAGCAGATCGTCTTGACCATGAGTACATGCCTAAATGCATCAAGTTACTGCCATGTGATTGGCTGATTAGAAATTTAAAGGTGTACCTAATAAAGTGGCCGGTGAGTGTATTTTGGAACAGTAAACATGTCAGGCTAAATAATTACATACATATATACACCTTAGGAATGGTATAACAGAAAATGTTTGTAGTTTTAAAACCTTGACTTTTCTAAACCGTGGTAAACCTTGAAACTGATTAAGCGACTTTGCACTGAAACTCAACTCTTGGCTCGGTTTATGAGGTCAATGAACTTGCTTCTGTTTTGTTTTCAAACAACATTTGCTTTCCTTAGAAATGCCAACTGTTTGAGTTGGGTCGAATATCCGTCGATTATGTTTCATAAGCGTTCAGCTTACATGCCATCTGAAGTAGGAGATTATCCTCTTTGTGTTGCATCTCTCCGTCTCTGCTGCCAAGCCGTGTTGCAAAGCAGATCAGCGTCCTCCTGCCGCAGAGCTGACATTTTGGCTCCCTCGGCATGCCTCATTTGTGGAGCCCAATACTGTGTTCTGCATGGAGGAGTTGCAGCTGTGTGGGTCAGCGGTGCCCACGTCTTGGTCTCCGGCGACGGTTTCAACCAATCCCTGGCATTGGTTGGCATGCGATGTTGGCCCGTTGTGCGAGCATCAGGCGTCCTTTTCTTATCTTGCTCGTCATGGGTTGTGAAGCTCCATTATTCCCTCCGCCTTTATCTTTTGATTGTTTTTTTTCTGTTTTATTGCATCTCCACAATTTGATTCCACACCAGCTGTGTCTGATTGCATAAGAGATGAACTCCGTGGCGAAGCTCATTACAGACACAACTCTTGCACAATTAACTGGAGAAGGCTTTGTGCAAAGTTTCCCAACTCTCCGTGCTTCAATCAGGGGCTCACTTTGGCACCTGCGGTACATTGTTAGGCAGTTCAGATGTCTGAATGTCTCTCCATGCTTTAATAGAGTTGAGAGCGTGAGGAGGCTCGACTGTCCCCGAGCAAGCTGAGAGAAGCGTGACCGCTATTGAGGTTTTTGAAATATGGACACCTTTCAAATGTGCCACCATGATGCAACAATCAACCTTTATTTCTGTAGGCATGCATACTGAGGGAAGTGTTTTAGCTACTATGATGATCCCCCCCGCCACCCCAACTCTCATTTCAAATCTCACACATGGAATAAATCATTGTTCATTTACTTAAGGGTTGCTGCAGCTTTGTGTTTGTTTGTCTGTTTTGAAACCGAGAGCAGATTGATTGTTGTTCTGCGGTCTTGGATTGTATATTTGTGGTCTAGAGACTTGACTTATGAGGCTTCCACCACAAGTTGTTTCCTGTAAATCACAGGAATGTCATCTCAAGGATCCTCGTCTTGAAAGGCTTTAGAAATATCTCAATAAAAAAATCCACGAGTCTCTGCTGCTTTATGGAAAGATTGATACACTGTGAGGTTAAATGTCCCTGTAATGGATGTACTCTGAAAAGACACAGTAACAGGTTTATAGCATCAAACTTCTTCGTTTGAGTCTCTGGAGAGTCATGCCAAGTCTCCTGGCTCATACTTTCACAGGAGGTACTTATAAATATGCATTATTTCCATGAGGCGGATGCAAGAAAGACTTTTGATGTAAAAAGGGTCTCATTCAGGTGTGAGTATACACTAAAGCTCAATAAAATTTAGTAGTCAGATGTTTGAACCTTGGCCCAGGGGCAGCGCGCTTGTAGGCGGGTCGACAGCAATACTTTCTGCTTGTTGCCGGCACCGACCCAAGCCTGTCATCAGGAGTGCCAATTAGCACTGATTAGGAGGCGTTGTGCAGGCAGCCGACAGATGCACTATGCCAGGCTCTCACAGCCCCCCACCCCGCCTCCTCCTCAACACAGGCCAAACACAGTCCTGCTCAGCTTTCCTCACAAGGTCGAGCCAAGGAGATACTTGGGTGAAGAAGATCTGAGACCTGCTGTCAGGATCAAAAATTATTCCTAGACTCGGGAAGTTTAATTTTCTGAGATTTGAATGGGAACAATACAGATTGTTTCATTGTGGTTGCTCAAAGGGCAGTCCAGTTTATATACTGGCATACAAACAGATGAGGACGCATTGTCTTTAATCATTGCTCTAACAACAGTTTGTTTGGATCCTGTTGATCAGTTGATCATTTACTCAGCTGTTTGTCAGCACAATATTCCTGCTACTGGCACATTCCAGCCATTCAAGTGATTGAAAACTACAGCTGAGTATGTGATTATGTTAAGAAGCACATACATTTATAACATTAACTTATATATATATTATTAATTATTATTATTAAATTATAAATATATTAGTGGTGGGCCATTATCGGCGTTAACGTGCTGCGAGACTCTTATCGGGCGATTAAAAAAAATATATATTAATCTATTCTCAAAGTTAGGTTGGGAGCTGGGTCTATTCTACGCAAGCTATGATGACTTTCACCTTGATTTTTTTAGCACGGATGTATACCTGGTCGAATTGCACTGTAGGGGCGAGAACGAGTCTTGGAACCTGTGTGTATTCCTACTGTGAAATTACCACATCAAACGTGACATGCTAACATGGATGCAGTTCACTAGAGTGAATCTGATTAACGTTATCTCCACATCTACCTATCAGGTACCTGTTTATGCATTCAAGTAAAATATATACAAATAAAATGGACCGGGTGCTTTTTAAAATGAATGACGGTGAATAAAAGTCAAACCGGTGAGCCGTCTGACAAAAAAGTGCCCTTCTGAATTAAAACAGCAGGATGCCCTTCTGGATCTTTCACTGACTTCGAAGACACTACTGACATGGACATCTGTAATTTAGTTATTTGCCTTAATAGACATTAATATAATTAAAGTGTTTGCGTGAAGTGCTTTGATGTAAGAGTTAAAGTATGTATGTATGTGTGTGTGTGTGTATATATTTATATATACATATATACATATACATATACATATACATATACACATATACATATATATACATATACATATACACATATACATATATATACATATACATATACATATACATATACATATATATGAGTATATGGAGGTACACAGGTACTTCAGCCAGGCACTTTTTGCACTTAAGGAGTATATTTGAAGGCTAGGGACGATTAAAATCTCTCCACCAAATGATTTTTAAAAGTTTTTCTTATCCAAAATATTTTATATGATGTAGGGATGTGGGATTTTCACAGTGGACACCTTTGTCAAATTGCAAACCGATTTGATATCAAATCCTTGACATCAATTTGACATCCACACGTTGATGCAATTTTACCGCCAAGATAATCGGCTTTCATCTGGAAGTTGCAAGTGTAAATTCTAAATTTACATTGGATTTTGTATTCTTACAATGCATGCAAACTACCTTGATGTCAAAATGAAATCAAATTGACATCTAGTAGTCAATTGACATGAAATCGATTTGCATGTTTTTTCATCTATCGGATGCTAAATTTGGCAGTATTCACTGGTTTAATAATTTACAGAGGCCAAGGCAGTCCCAATAATCTGTTAATTAAGCAATAATAAAAGTTTTGTCATCTCACAGACCCTTGTTTTCAAAGGGATTTCATCATCTTAATGTCTTTATATGATTTGGGCACTGATTGTGGGATATAGAATTTCCCAGTGGGCACCTTGATGTCAAATCGACATCATGCATGACATAAAAAACACGTCAAAAATGCAAAACCATTTGATATCAAAAACTTGACATCCATTTGACATCCACACATTGATGCCATTTGACCACCAATATAACGACACAAAGAAGTATTATAATATATGAAATTGTTTAATTAGCTGTAATTTTCAAATGCAAATTCTAAATTTACAATAGGTTTTGTATTTTTACAATGCATGTTAACTACCTTGATGTCCAAACGACATCAGATTGACATCTAGTATTAACTGACATCAAATCAATTAGCATGTTTGATGCGTTTTTTTTTTTTTTTAATTGCCCACTGGGTTGTTTTTGCATCTGTCGGATGCTAAATTTGGCAGTATTCACTGGTTTAATAATTTACAGAGGCCAAGGCAGTCCCAATAATCTGTTAATTAAGCAATAATAGAAGTTTTGTCATCTCACAGTGCCTTGTTTTCAAAGGGATTTCATCATCTTAATGCCTTTATATGATTTGGGCACTGATTGTGGGATATAGATTTTACAATAGGTTTTGTATTTATACTATGCATGTAAACTACCTTGATGTCCAAACGACATCAAATTGACATCTAGTACTAACTGACATCAAATCAATTAGCATGTTTGAAGCGTTTTTTTTTTTTAAATTGCCCACTGGGTTGTTTTTGCATCTGTCGGATGCCAAATTTTGCAGTATTCACTGGTTCAATAATTTATAGAGGTCAAGGCAATCCCAATATTGTGTTGGTTGATAATTAGTAATAGAAGTAATAATAGAAGTGTTGTAATCTCACAGAGACTTGTGGAAAAGGCATTGCATCGGCTTGATGTCTTTATATGATTTTGGCACTGAATGTGGGATATACATTTTCGCAGTGGGCACCATGATGTCAAAAATGACATCTAAAAACACATCAATAATTCAAATCGATTTGATGTCAAAAACTGGACATCCATTTGACATCAACACATTGATGCAATTTCACCACCAATATAGCGACACGAAGAAGTATTATAATATATGAAACATTTTATTTATCTGTAAGTTTCAATTGCAAATTATACAATTACATTGGATTTTGTATTCTTACAATGCATGTAAACAACCTTCATGTCAAAACAACATCAAATTGACATCTAGACATGAAATCGATTAGCATGTTTGATGCGTTTTTTGATGCCCACTGGGTTGTTTTTTCATCTGTCGGATGCCAAATTTGGCAGTATTCACTGGTTCAATAATTTACAGAGGCCAAGGCAGTCCCAATATTGTGTTAATTGCGCAATAATAGAAGTTTTGTCATCTCACAGAGCCTTGTGTACAAAGGGATCGCATCGGCTTAAACATGAGCTCATTCTCTGATCTCATTGGGGTCCTTCAGTGCCATTTTGGATTCATTTTCAAACTAATTAGATTAGCCAAACTGCTTTCTGTTGTGAAATACAAGCACACACACATTCAACCATTTTGCCGTTGTTGTTCTCATGGAAACAAGTTGTCTGAGGATGCTAAATGGGTCGGAGATGAGGCCAGGGCCAGAAGTGCTTTTCTACCATCATATCAGATGGTATTTGGCTCTGAACAGGGCAGAAGGGCAGAGATACATCCAGTATAAGCAGCCCTTGACCCAGACATGATTAATTTACATTATTGTTGGGTTTTCATAACTTGCATGGCAACCTTTTGCTCTGTGAGCAACACAAACGTTTGTTTTTCCCCCCATGAGACACAGCTGATCGTGGGAACCCTGTAGCGTATCCTTGCTGGAAAGTCAGGGCTGGTAGATTATTTAAAGAGGTTATAGCTGATCCAAAGTGCAAATTGTTTAGTCATCTAAATGGTTGATTGGACTAATAGATGATAAGGCCTGTGTTATGACCTTTTGTAGGTCTAGGAACAACATTTATAGCTCTAACCATAGCATATTAACCCAAAAGTGTCCAATCATTCTCCAATAGAGAAACATACTGAAGTTAATTTACATTTATTCATTTAGCCGATGCTTTCATCCGATAGAACTGAGGCACACAACAAACACTTTCAACTTTCTGTGTATTTTTATATCAAGATTCTTATGTCAAGAATCTTATATATGGCTACCCAGTATGAAAGTTCAAGTAAGAGGCATGTTTAATTAGGGCTGGAGCTAAACTCTGATGTAATGCGGCTTTCCGGAGTCAAGATTGGACATCCCTGCTAATTGAAATCTAAACTCTTAACTACGCCTAAATTGGACAAGTTAATGCAATAAGGATGGGATGAGGACTTCTAAATATTTTGCGTATTTTTGGAATGGATTCATTAATACGTATCAGACTTCAAGGTGCAAGGTTTGTGTACGTGACATTTTTTGGATATGAATATTTTGGAATTTAGTATGCAAAGATCTTTATTCTGAGATAACAACCTCCTGGATGTACTTTAGCCAACCCTGGCTCATTACAGAGATGTACTTAGGTCTACATTTCGGGGGACAGCGAAATACGTAACCGGAGGTATGTTTCTCGCAGTTTTTGTTTCTGCAAATCCACCAGAGGCTGCTGTGTTTGCCTTTTGATGATCTCAGGTTTCTCTAGCGCGTCCTCTTCTTGTGTAAATCCATTAGAGGGCGCAATAAACACTTCAGCCGACCAGGCCAGCTTGCTGTCGACAGGCTGACTGACCCACCTCCATCCCTAAACCCACCCGATAGTGTTTTCAAAAGCAATCTAGAAAAACAAAAGCTGTTTCAGCCTGTTCTTTATTTATTTATTTATTCATTTTTATTTTTTTGATTTCATTTAATCTGGTTTCTGGGACTGTTCTTCACTGGACTCAAACCCCATGGTCGCGGTCAACTCAGCTCTGTGTCTCAAGTCCATCGATGAACACGGCGAGCTACTGGGCAAACTGGTAACACCGGAAAAGCCGTCTGTACGTAGTTATGCAGTCAGCTAGTAGCGCTAATAGGAACAGAATATATTGGCGGCATCATACCGCCCCACAACATTCATTTTAAAGACAAAATACAACCATACGTACCTATGGCTACACAATTCACACTCTCCAGAAATGTAGACAAGGGTACATATCCACAATGAGCCTGTGTTGACTTTATACCTAACATAACATATACTGAAACATCATGTTTGACCAATCAAGTATTCCAGAGAGCCACGTAATATAAGTTAATAATAATAACAGTGTCCTCTAACCTAAGTTGTAACTCTGTCCCTTTACCTGTTTTCTTGGCAAAATCATTAAATTAGTATGACCTGATGGGCCATCTTGGTCATGCCAGCAAGACGTACCACCCCGTGCCGCCAACATACCAGCCACACCCAGCATGGCTGCTCTGACCTGGTTTTTCCAGTAGGTATGCCACTGCTTTCTCTCCAGAACACCACTGTGAAGGTCATTGAGTGAGTGAGTGTGTGTGTGATAGAGAGAGAGAGACTTGGCAAGAAAGAGACAGGTTCAGGCCTGCAATCCCAGACTGCTTCATCCATCACAGGCTTGATAAGGAGAATGTTTAATTACACGTCTTCACCCCAAAGCCTCCACACCGAGCCACCGTCCTGCCCGCGGAGATCTCACTCCCCGGGACACACCGAGACACCCACCCACCCTGTCTGAAAGTAAGCCGATCCAGCAGTAAATCAATACTGGCCTAATTCTGAATAATTGAGGTTATTACAGTGCTGTCATGCTCACTGTGTGAATTCCCCACCGCATCTCTCCCCTCCCCTTCTCAACACGCCACAAATTCAGATAATTAAAGATTTGAGAAGCGCTCCTTTTATTCTTATTTCCCCCCTCTTTGTCTTGCGCTCTCCACCTTTGATTTTGTCAGGCGTGATTGTGCACATCCTGCACGTGTGATCTTTCAGCGGGAGATCTCGCTATTGTGAGCGGCATCTACTTCCTGTTTACCTGGCAACCGTGCTATCCCAGGCTGGAGGTGTGCTTCTTTTTTATTTCTCTGTACTGTACAGCATTGATAAGCTCTATACGGGACATCGTGACCATGGTTTAGATGGGCACTAGAGGGCAGAAGATGCACATGATAGAGTCTGCGGTTGAGGAAAGATCATTGTCACTCCTCACTGAAAGCTTGTGAAAGAGTTTTGAAGGAACATTTTATGAGACCTTTATGGCGAATAATAAAACCGCGCTACATGTGCTGAAAGTTCATCGTGCTGAAAGGTTTATTGTTTTGTCTACAGATGTCAAAAAGACGTATCTACACACACACAAACCCCAAATTTGATTTGAGAAGTAGAGCAGAACTCATTCAAAGCCACTCCACTGATTTTTTTTTTCTCAGATTGATGTTGTGCTGGGGAAAGAATCTTTTGTCTACAAACTGTAAACAACTCCTTCATGTTGTCCCAACACAAATTGATTAAGTTAACTACATTGTTTTTGCAAATTTGAGTGGATTGAACATGAAACAGGCGACGCAGTGGCGCAGTAGGTAGCGCTGTCGCATTACAGCAAGAAGGTCGCTGGTTTGAGCCTCGGCTGGGTCAGTTGGCGCTTCTTTGTGGAGTTTGCATGTTCTCCCTGCGTTCGCGTGGATTTCCTCCGGGTGCTCCGGTTTCCCCCACAGTCCAAAGACATGTGGTGTAGGTGAATTGGGTAGGCTAAACTGTCCGTAGTGTATGTGTGTGTGAATAAGTGTGTATGGGTTTCTCAGTGATGGGTTGCAGCTTGAAGGGCATCCACTGCATTAAAAACAAATGCTGGATAAGTTGGCGGTTCATTCCGCTGTGGCGACCCCGGATTAATAAATGGACTAAGCCGAAAATAAAATGAATGAATGAACATAAAACAATTAAGTCGTCCCCCAACTTAAAAGTAGTTTTATAGTAGTTTGAACAAGCAACAGAAGTCTTTTTTTGGGGGATGTAGTTCTCTTGAAACCCAAATTCTGATTAAATTCTGATTAAACAGGGCTTTGCTTTCATCATGAGGTTGATGAACATGGTTTTTATTTAGCTGGCCATTTGAAGTTTAAAATACAAATCTCCACTAGTAAATGACCTGTACATTCACACTAGGCCAAATCAGAATCAAGATTATTTTGGTCAACTTTCATTCATTCATTATTTTCTTTTCGGCGTAGTCCCTTTATTAATTTGGGGTTCCCCTGGGACATGTAGCAAGCTACGCTGAAAGCTACTTTTTTGGCTAAAAGCTACTTGGCTAAGCTATTTTTGCAATTTTCATTTTTAAATCGAAGCAATTTAAATCCAAGTCGATCATATATTAGTGATCAATAAAACTGTCAATAAATCATATGAGGCAGAATTGTCCATTTAAATTATTTACTGTAAATAATATGCTGTACTAAACAAACAAATTATAGTAAATAACAGCAAAAACAAAAGAAATCCAATAAAACCAGCTAAAATTGAAAATACTACACATTTAACATACTATAGTAATTTATAGTAGAGAGAAATATTTAGGAATTATATTGTGTATATATAGAATAGGAATTATATTGTATATATATTTACAACTCAACTCTTCATTAATGAATTACACTATATAATGTAGTATCATCAGTAACTGTCATGAACTAATAGTAATAGTATTCTTAAGCCTTTACTACATCTTAACTTGTACTTCTAGAGGTATGGTCACGAGGTATTGACCACGTCACCGACCAGAGCAAGATGTCGCAGTAACGCACGAAAAAAACTTGTTGTTGACCACCGTAAAACAGGTAGAAGAAGAAATAGTCATTTTCGCCATCATATGGATTTACTTTCATCAGCTAGACACCGGCCTCACAGCTCCAAGAATGTCGGCGCCATCACTTATTGATCCGCGATCAGTAAATGTAGTATTTTATTTTATTTTATTTTATTTTATTTTATTTTATTTTATTTTATTTTATTTTATTTTATTTTATTTTATTTTATTTTATTTTATTTTATTTTATTTTATTTTATTTTATTTTATTTTATTTTATTGCCCCGGAGTCTTTTATTTTATTTTATTGCCCCAGAGTCTTTTATTTTATTTTATTTTATTTTATTTTATTTTATTTTATTTTATTTTATTTTATTTTATTTTATTTTATTGCCCCAGAGACTTTTATTTTATTTTATTTTATTTTATTTTATTTTATTTTATTTTATTTTATTTTATTTTATTTTATTTTATTTCCCCAGAGTGTTTAATTTAATTTAATTAAATTTTATTTTATTTTATTGCCCCAGAGTCTTTTATTTTATTTTATTTTATTTTATTTTATTTTATTTTATTTTATTTTATTTTATTTTATTTTATTTTATTTTATTTTATTTTATTTTATTTTATTGCCCCAGAGTCTTTATTTTATTTTATTTTATTTTATATTATTAATTTTATTTAATTTTATTTAATTTTATTTTATTTTATTTTATTTATTTTATTTTATTTTATTTTATTTTATTTTATTTTATTTTATTTTATTTTATTTTATTTTATTTATTTTATTTTATTGCCCCAGAGTCTTTTATTTTATTTTATTTTATTTTATTTATTTTATTTTATTTTATTTTATTTTATTTTATTTTATTTTATTTTATTTTATTTTATTTTATTTTATTTTATTGCCCCAGAGTCTTTTATTTTATTTTATTTTATTTTATTTTATTAATTTTATTTTATTTTATTTTATTTTATTTTATTTTATTTTATTTTATTTTATTTTATTTTATTTTATTGCCCCAGAGTCTTTTATTTTATTTTATTTTATTTTATTAATTTTATTTTATTTTATTTTATTTTATTTTATTTTATTTTATTTTATTTTATTGCCCCAGAGTATTTTATTTTATTTTATTTTATTTTTATTTATTTTATTTTATTTTATTTTATTTTATTGCCCCAGAGTCTTTTATTTTATTTTATTTTATTTTATTTTATTTTATTTTATTAATTTTATTTTATTTTATTTTATTTTATTTTATTTTATTTTATTTTATTTTATTTTATTTTATTTTATTTTATTTTATTGCCCCGGAGTCTTTTATTTTATTTTATTGCCCCAGAGTCTTTTATTTTATTTTATTTTATTTTATTTTATTTTATTTTATTTTATTTTATTTTATTTTATTGCCCCAGAGTCTTTTATTTTATTTTATTTTATTTTATTTTATTTTATTTTATTTTATTTTATTTTATTTTATTTTATTTTATTTTATTTTATTTTATTGCCCCAGAGTCTTGTCTTTTATTTTATTTTATTTTATTTTATTTTATTTTATTTTATTTTATTTTATTTTATTTTATTTTATTGCCCCAGAGTCTTTTATTTTATTTTATTTTATTTTATTTTATTTTATTTTATTTTATTTTATTTTATTTTATTTATTTTATTTTATTTTATTTTATTTTATTTTATTTTATTTTATTTTATTTTATTTTATTTTATTTTATTTTATTGCCCCAGAGTCTTTTATTTTATTTTATTTTATTTTATTTTATTAATTTATTTTATTTTATTTTATTTTATTTTATTTTATT
>NC_079458.1:40495356-40610356 GCF_903798145.1 Danio aesculapii
GATAATATGGGATTGTTGGTTCTAGTTCTACAAATACAGTGCAGTAAATTGAATAAACAGAAGTCTTCATAGCATACACTGATGGAAAAAAACCCCAATTCTTTACCCTTGTGTGCTGTTGGGGATGTTTTCATCCACTCTGGGGTGATTTTGAGGCTTAATTTGGCCACAACTTTCACTATGTTTCAGCAAATGGGATGATTTTTGGTGACAAATCTTATTTTGACATACATTTTGGGAAAATACTTTAAAAATGTTCAAAAAATCAAAGATAGATGCAAATTGAACATTTGTTTTGCTGTTTTGAACTGACAGGAGTGGCATGGATTTGTTCTTCTTCTTTTTCCTCTTCTTCATTAGCTAATCTGCTTGAAAGTTTGACTTGTTCAGAGATGCTCTTCTGCAGACCTCAGGTGTTATCTGAGTTCCTGTACTGTTGATTTTCTTTTTGAGGTCATACCATTTTCCAACAGGTCGCTCACTGGGCATTTTCTCTTCTTCAGAGCAGTCTCTGTAAACCCGAGAGATAGTTGTGTGTCAAAATCCCAGTAGATCAGCAGTTTCTCATACTCTGACCAGCCAATCTGGCAACCATGCCACATTCAAAGTCTGTTAAATCACCTTTCCTCCCCAATCTGAGCCTCAGTTTGGTCTTTAGCAGATCGTCCAGACCACGTCTACAAAGACAAACTGCATGTGATTGGCTGATTAGATATTTGCATGAATAAGCAGCTGAACATTGATCATTGTAAGGGTTTCAGTGTTGAACAATTACTTTATTTCTATTTAGAAAGCCGATTGATAAAGCAACCATGTTATGGGCTGGACTGTGTGCATGACAGGCTGGCAGATCTTTTCTGAGTATAATGTTGAGGGATGGATGTGTGGCCTGTGGAAAGCGCTCTTTCTTGCTCTTTCTCGTCCTCATATCTTCTCTCCCAGTGGAGTTTGTGGCTGCAGATGTGGGGTAATGACAGGGCTTTCCCTCGAGGCTTCGACCCAGACAAGCAGACCTGTGTGTGTGCATGTGTGTGTGGCTCAAAGGCCACTAGGGAGAATAGTGCAGGTAAACATATCAGCCGGGATCTCTCAATCTGCCACAACTGAGGAGAGGAAGGCCACGCTGAAGACTTTAACCTTCTTCCTCTGGCTTTAGATGTATTTGAATAGGGCATCGCAATGATTTCATCCCCTTTCGATGTCTGCGGTGTTATAATGGTGTGGTTTGCCATGTAGATAAACATCTGTTTTTGTGTGTGTGTGTGTTAGAATAGCTCTGTTTCCATGCACCAATTTCATCCACATTTTGAAATATTGCATAAAAATGCGTAATGTAAATGCCTAGATGTGCATATTTTGAAAATGGGTAGGATGAACTTTTTATCCGATAAGAAAAACTACAATGGAAACATGTTTACTGAGTAAATTCCAGGATGTGCATCCAAAAATGTCATGTGGTTTAGTTTGAACAGATCGTGTGATCATACAAATGTGCGTGATGGGAGGCATTATTGGACTTTGCAGTGTTTGCAGCACATTGTAAAACATCTGAAATGTTGTTTTGCTCATTTCTCAAATGCCTCAGCCATCATTACAGTGGTTCAGCATTATTATTATTATATTATGACCTCCAGAACTGTCTTGAGCATCTGCCTGCGCTCCCAAAGAGCATCTCACGCCTTCAAAAGCCACCATATTAACCGCGTTCATTGCGTTTCGTCTTTGTCTTTTGAGGCGCAACTCATTTATTAGAGAAGAAAAAGGCCCATAGTGGCTTTTTCTACCGCAGTAAACTACAGGGTGGGCCATTTATATGGATACACCTTAATAAAATGGGACCGGTTGGTGATATTAACGTCCTGTTTGTGGCACATTAGTATATGTGAGGGGGCTCATGAAAGAATAAAATTACATTAAAACCAAGCACAACATTGTTTTCCTTGTGAAATTCCCAATAAGTTTGATGTGTCACATGACCCTCTTCCTATTGAAAAAAAAACTACATTTGAATCCAAGATGGCCAACTTCAAAATGGCCACCATGGTTATCACCCATCTTGAAAAGTTTGCTCCCTCACATATACTAATGTGCCACAAACAGGCTGTTAATATCACCAGCCATTCCCATTTCATTAAGGTGTATCCATATAAACAGCCCACCCTGTACATTTCTCTGTCTGATATTTGCTGCAGTTTTTCAGGAAGCGATGATTTTGTTCTCTTTGACGTACTGGATTGAAAACGCTGCTTTATTTATATGATATTCAAGTCTAAAACACATCTATTAGATGGAAACATAGCTTATTTAGGATTAATGTTTACGAATTGTTTTTTTGAGTGTGAGAAACGTTACAATATTTGGTTAAATCAATCTCTTTCACTTATAGTTGATCAGTTTTCTTAAACAGTGTTTACAATATTAGGTGTGTGCTTCTAATGACTGAGAAATGATTTAAATCTTTCATTCATTTTCCTTTGGCTTTATTCCCTTTATTTATCAGGGGTTGCGACAGTGGAATGAACCGCCAACTATTCCAGCATATGTTTTGCACAGCGGATGCCCTTCCCAGTACTGTGAGACCCATACACTCTCACATGCACACACATGCACTACGATCAGTTTAGTTTACTCAATTCCCCTATAGCGCATGTGTTTGGACTGTGGGGGAAACCGGAGCACCCGGAGGAAACCCACGTAAACATGGGGAGAACATGCAAACTCCACACAGAAATGACCACTGACCCAGTCGGGACTCAAACCAGCAACCTTCTTTCTGTGAATCAACAGTGCTAACCACTGAGCCACCGTGTCACCTATTTAAATCTTATCAGAATAAATGCATAGATATTAATATTAGGACATTTGTCAAAGTGTACTTGTGTTTGTTTCTTTCACTCTACATCCGATACTATGTTTTATTTTAAAGAACATGTTTTTATTTCACATGAATGACAAATACAGTGGGCATCATGGTGGTGCAGTGGGTAGCACGATCGCCTCACAGCAAGAAGGTCACTGGTTCGAGTCCCGGCTTGGTCAGTGGGTATTTCTGTGTGGAGTTTGCATGTTCTGTTGGCGTGGGTTTCCTCCGGGTGCTCCGGTTTCCCCCACAGTCCAAACCACATGTGCTATAGGGGAATTGGGTAGGCTAAATTGTCAGTAGTGTAAGTGTGTAAATGTAAGAGTGTATGAGGGTTTCCCAGTGATGGGTTGCAGCTGGAAGAGCATCCGCTGTGTAAAACATATGCTGGATAATTTGGCGGTTCATTCCGCTGTGGGGACCCCTGATGAATAAAGGGACTAAGCTGAAAATAAAATGAATGAATGAATGACAAATACAGTAATGAAGAGAAGTATTTTTCTCTTCAGTGAGCTATTAAGTTCAAGGCACAAGGTTTTATAACCTGCGTCATCTTTCAAAAAAGCACTCCGATTGACTCAGATGAGAGCAAGATGATTCATGTCTTTTAAGTTGGCATGAAATGAAAAATGTATCTCATCTATTTTCTAAATGTATGTTATTGATCTTTTTTTTGTAAATGTTTCATTCTATATATATATATATATATATATATATATATATATATATATATATATATATATATATATCAATCACCCCATTTTTACAGGCGAATATGAGCTTTAAAAAAACTATTGTTCAACCAATTCCCACCCTACATTATTTTTAAATAATCCATTACATTGACAGATACTTAACAATATTAAAGAGATGATCTGTTTTTACTTGTATAACTTTATTTGACATTCATAACCAGAAAATAATATTATTTTTGTATTGAAATAGGTTTATTTGGCTTACCTCATTGCCAGATTATTCACCTTTTTTAAGACTTAATTTTGACATTGTTTCTGAAAACAAGACAATATTTATTACTCGTCTGGAAAATGCTTCTTGATTTAACAATTGTTTGAACAGGAAGTAAGATAGAAACTCTAACACCGTGTGCTAACACCACACTACGCAGCACTGCGACGGGATAAAAGATATATTTATCATGTTAAAATGAGTTTGTCCTAACCATCTGTGACGACGACATGCAAAATGTCTATTTTAGAAACCAATTCTATTTCTGTGACGTCGCAGCAGAACAACAGCTTAAACTATGACAAAGATCACCTCAGGTACTGATTATGTGCTTTATTCAGTGTTAAATGCTCCCAATGTGAGTTTAAACATCATTTTATGTGACGTTCATTGCCAGAACACTGAAAGCAGCAGCAGATAGTTCACCTCAGATCTTGAAAATGAAATATCTAGCAGACGATTTGAAAAGGAAAGTCAGAAAACCAATAACGCTGCATTATGAATAATGTCAAAGAGGTTTAATGTGTATTCGTTAGATTAAAAGCCTTTAAGACTTCCCACTTAGATATGCTTGGCATTAATAGCAGGTTTGGCATGCTGTCCCGGGAGAGAACCCCGAGCTCTGGGATACCTGAGCCCGGTCAATAAGCATATAAGGGGATCCGAGATCAGGTAGGTCCGAGAGCTCCCCTTAGAAAAGGGAAGAAAAGGAGGAGATGGGGTGGAGGGGGGATTCTTCCAAAACGAAGATGGAGCAGTAGGGAAAAACGATCCATTTGTTGTAAGCTTGGATCACTCCGGTTCGGTTATTACTGATTACAGATGAGCAGCCAGTCGTGCTCATCATATCACATGCTCCTCTCGAACTTCACTGAATATTTCCCTCATGTCATTTTGGTGCAGACAGACAAATTGCTTGTTGCTGGAATCTTGTCATTTTGCGTGTTGTTAGCACACGGTGTCAGTAAGAAAAGCTTTTGTTCAGTAAGAGCAAGTCAGCTTTCTTTAAAACATCTTCTTCAGTGTTCAACTCAATGGTTTGAAACCACTTAAGGGTGAGTAAATAGTAAGAAAATTTGCAGTTAGTGGGTAAACTATCCATTAAAATAGCAACAATTCACGACCAACATGTACCTGAGAGACTTGCAGACTTGGAGAAACAGTACTGTATAAGTCAAACGTCAGATTACCAGCCTCTTAACCAGTAGTCAATTCGCACAGCACCAATTCTTACCTTATTTTCAGGACGTTTAATAATCTTCCCCAGCACATGGATGTGCCATCTATAATAAGTGAGGAGTAATTACCGACATGGCTGATTCAGACAGGATTAAAATCACAGAGAAGAAGCTCTGGCAATTATGACATTCCCTGGGTTGGCCATATAAACCTAATCCTGTTCGATTAGTTTTTTCTCTTTCACTCTCTCTGACCTTTTCCTCGGCCGTGGGTTCATTTGTTCTCTAGTTTCTCCTCCAGCTCTCTATTACAGTGAAGAGGCGCTCATGAAATGTCCCGTAGCACTTGGAGTTTTGGATGATTATGGTCATTCTCTCTCGTCTCCCAGAATTCAGTTCTCCGTAATAGAGGTCAGACCCGCAGACAGACAGTCTTGTATCTTCTATTTTCTGCATGTCTTTCTGTTTCCAGCTCCTTCACCGCTCTCCAGGTATGACGTTGTCTTAAAACCAAGCGCTTTTTGTGGTTTCCTTACCTTGGGTGATTGCTAAATGACCCATTTGGCTTGATATCCACCCTTTTATCAGCCTGAATGAAAGCCATTGACGAAGAAGAAGGGTCACTTCTGCATCTGTGCGTGTCTCTTTTGCTTTGGGTTGTCCGTGTTAGTGAATGGAAGGCCAAACTGACCTCAAGCTCTGGCTGGGTTTTCTGCATTGAGAGGTTGTACGGTGTGTCTGGCTGTTTGCCTGAGTGTGATGAAGTGTTTGAGTCCTGAGAGACGCTGGAAGAGTCTATTCATTCACTCAAGGTTAAATATAAGAGTCTCTGGAAGACGTGATAATGGCTGATGGCGATGCTGAGGATGAACTGTTTTGTTCGATGGAAAGCGTGCGCATGAGGATATTGAGGATGTTGTGGTTTTGTTAATAGTTTTCTGTGTTTTTGTAATTTATAATAGTCTGTATAATAATCCCTCCATTTAAACAATATCATGTTGAACCATTTTAGTTTCAACCTTTTATTGTGTGAGTAACCGTCTAAGGCAGTGTTTCCCAACCCTGTTCCTGAAGGCACACCAACAGTCCACATTTTCAATCTCTCCCTAATCAAACACACCTGAATCAACTTATCATAACATCAGAAGAGACTCCAACACCTTAAGTTAATGGGTCAGAAAAGGTAGACATCCAAAATATGTACTGTTGGTGTGCCTCCAGGAACAGGGTTGGGAAACACTGGTCTAAGGTAACTTCATAGTGATTACTATATTGATAAGTGTATATATACGTGTGTGTGTATATATGAGCAACATCACACTCTGAGCAGTGCGATATGGCTCTAGGTGGGAGGTGTCCTGGCCAAATTCCCTCCATTGCCCCTTACCCATCATGACTTCCCAATCATCCCCATCCACCGTATTGGCTCTATCGCTGCCTCTTCACTCCTCCTATAGCTGGTGTGTGGTGAGTGCGCTGGCGCCATTGTCCTGTGGCTGCTGTCGCATCATCCAAGTGGATGCTGCACACTGATGGTGGTGTGAAGAGATTCTACATTGTCCAATTGGGGTGACACAATGACTCAGTGGTTAGCACTGTTGCTTCACAGCAAGAAGGTCGCTGGTTCAAGTCCTGCCTAGTTCGGTTAGCATTTCAGTGTGGAGTTTGCAATTAGTGTATGAATGAGTGTGAATGAGTGTTTCCCAGTACTGGGTTGCAGCTGGAAAGGCATCCGCTGTGTAAAACATATACTGGAATAGTTGGCGGTTCATTCCGCTGTGGCAAACCCTGATGAATAAAGGGACAAATCCGAAGAAAAATGAATGAATGAATTAATGTGTGTCCAATTGGAGATGTGTGTGTTCAGAGAGTGTCCCGCTGCTGGTGTGTATGAATGAGTGTGAATGAGTGTTTCCCAGCACTGAGTTGCAGCTGGAAAGGCATCCGCTGTGTAAAACATATGCTGGAATAGTTGGCGGTTCATTCCGCTGTGGCAACCCCTGATGAATAAAGGGACAAATCCGAAGAAAAATGAATGAATGAATGAATGTGTGTCCAATTGGAGATGTGTGTGTTCAGAGAGTGTCTGGTATGTTTCAGTTTCTCCATAAGCATCGGTCAGCCTTCAACATGAGGCCGACTCAACAGCGGATCCACATCGTAGTGTCAGGGACGTTTGTTCTCCTCCAAATAAAAAAAGAAGAAGTGTCAGTAACTGAGCGTTTGAAGAGCTTCTCCTCCATCTCTTCTCTCTCCCTGAGCTGCTCCTCGTTCCCCAGATGCTGATTTTAATTACTTTCTTCTCAGATTCTCTGCATATCCGATGAAGGGCACATCTTCTGACGGGCACTTTTTGATATTAGTTCGTCTAATGTGGCCGCTTGAATACTAATACACACAATAGAGTGTGGCGTGTTGGAAAGCAAGAGGTGGCCGTGAATGTGAATAAAGCGGAGAAAGAGAGAAGAAATAGCCCGCTGACGAGCCGCTGTAGGCAAAGCGCCTTGATTTATTTCATTTCCTAAAGGCGTTTGGCACCAATGACACCTGAAAGTGCTTTTGGAAACTATATTTAGACAGCCAGATAAATCAGGACGCTGAGTGAATCGATAGAGTATCATAAACAAGAGTTCAGTTGACTAAGCCGGAGTGTGTGCTGGCACAGGAGCGCGTGCCGGCAATTCATTTGATGTAAACAGAGCAGCGTGTTATTAAAAACTTTCCCTCAGATCATATCTTTCGTGTCGTCGTGCTGGGATCGATCGATTTCTTTCGCACACTCTTGGAAAATCCGGTTAAAGTCGAGTTTGGAGAGTTTCTGTTGTCCAGATTGCTATACTGTGATAAGATTATGTTGACCTCTTATTGTAGTGTACATGCTCATATATATTAGCTACAAAACAAGGATTCAGTTCTCCAGAAAGTGGTTTTATTGAACTATTTCACGCTGTGTCTGTTTTAAAGTTTCAGTTTTGTGAAAATGCTTCATTGTTATTCAGCTTGACTGATGGATTCATTTTGACCTGGATTTATTAAATTATGTAGTTAAGTCATACGTAATTGTACAAGTTTGTACAGTATGATTAAAAACTGATGAAACCTAGAGGTTTGAAAGAAAGTGACGAAATATAAAGATTCAAAATGACCATTAATAAGTATTTTGAGGTAGACTGATGTCTTTTAAGGTCATCAAATAATTTATGTTGTAAAGTAAATGACTTTTTACTGAATGTCTAACGTACATAATGATGAAAATGGTTATTTTTTACTTTTAAATATTTTAAAGAATATTTAAATAATAAGAATAATAATAATAAATATTATTATTATTATTATTATTATTATTATTTTTTATTTTTATTTTTATTTTTATTTTTATTATTATTATTATTATTATTATTATTATTATTTTTTTTATTATTTTTTTTTTTTTTGCACCAATAATAAAAACCCTTTGTGAGACACAATTATAAACGAACGAACGAACGAAATAAATAAATAAATAAATAGATAGATAGATAGATAGATAGATAGATAGATAGATAGATAGATAGATAGATAGATAGATAGATAGATAGATAGATAGATAGATAGATAGATAGATAAAATATGTAGCCTATTTATATTTTCAATCAATCTACATTATTTGTTTATTTCCCAATCAGGGCTGCGTTTCCCAAACAATGATATAACTCTCTACTGAATTATCATAGTATGAAGCATGGTTTGGGAAAAGAACAATGTAGTGACGAGTGTTTCCCAAAACCGTAGTTGCTTTGTCTCAGATCCATTGTTTGAACCAGGTCAGTTTTAGCGTAAAGCATCCATAATGGTGCTGTAAATGTGGTTTCTTTACAGAAAATGACCATTTTTGGGGGCAAATTATATTGCTTTACTTTACGCATTTGAAAAACATAAAACCACATGCAAAAAGCTAACACATATGCTAATCTATATAATACATCATATATAAGTTATATATAAATCATATAAATCGTTAATGTTGTAATTTACACTAGGATATTTATTAAGAAATGGAAAAAAGCCTACTTAATAATAATAATAATAATAATAATAATAATAATAATAATAATAATAATAATAACTGTTATTATTATTATTAATAATATTATTATTGTAGTTGTTGTTGTTATTATTGTTATTATTATTGTTGTTGTTGTTATTGTTGTTATTATTATTATTATTACTATTGTTGTTGTTGTTGTTGTTGTTATTATTATTACTACTATTATTATTATTGTTGTTGTTGTTATTATTATTACTATTATTATTATTGCTGTTGTTGTTATTTTTATTATTATTATTATAACAATTATTATTGTTATTATTATTATTATTGTTGTTGTTGTTGTTGTTATTATTGTTGTTGCTATTATTATTATTATTATTATTATTATTATTATTATTATTACTACTACTACAACTTTGACACATTGAAACCACTGCAGAAATCTTCTAACCAACAGGCCCATGTCATATAGATTACAGACACATTTCTTAATAAATAACGCACTATAAACTGAAACCATTAACGTATGCTATACATTTTGTTTTCACAAGCTTTTTTTAATCTTTTTCAAAGTTTAAATGTTGGAACGTTTGAAAGGAATAGGCCATAGTAAGGATAACTCGCAATATAACACAACCAGGACTGTGCTTCTAACTACAGTACAGCTCCAGAGGTGTAGTTGCAAGCGTACAAGTTTGAGATGCAGTTTGCGAATGTCCGTTGGGATGACAGATTTGGGAAGTGTCAAATCAACAAACTATGTTTGGAACGACAGAACTTGCGATCTTAGTTGGCTTTTAGTTTATTTACTTTAATCTTATTTTAAATGTTTTATATTTGGTACATGATTTTCCCCTAAATTACCGGGGTTCAATCTATAAATCAATATGGCATTGTTTTCTTATCTAACGTTTTTTTTTAATTATAACACACACAGTTAGATGTATAAAGTAATATTCATGGCCTCATTCCTGCTTTTAGCATCTGGATATTTCCTATTTATTTATTTATTTATTTATTTATTTATCTATTTATTGTTTACAGTCAGTGTTGTGATTTCCGCTCTACAGTAAGTGTGATTCAGCTCACTTTATGAGCTCTCCGTTCCTCTGTAATAGTTTTGTTGTTGACCAGACTCTCTCCAATCCTCCCGTCGCGGCTGAAGGTCTAAAAGCTGAAACTCCCTGTGCTTCCCTTTGGGCTGAATAAAAAAGCGTGCTACAGAAGGCCCAGGGTTTATTTCATTAACGCAGAAGAGCTTATTGGAATTTTTACATGCAGTCAGCAGCAGTGCGGAGGTACAGCAACACGGGCGTAAAAAAAGAAGAGGAGAATGAATTCATTTCCCCCGACTCAAGAGAAACTTCAAAGGCCACGCTGGAAATCTCGGCCAAGTGGATTTGAAAGGATGAGTCTCTAATCTGTTTAAACTTTGCTTGCGCCGTGTATTTTCACACCGCCTCCTCAGCCCACTCACGCTAGTTTGCTTTTCATCATCACTTTCAGGTGCAGAAAGTACCTGTCTCACTAAATCTGTGTCTCGCTCAATGGAGGTCAACTCAAAAGAGAGGTTTTTATAGAACATGCATGTATTTTTGGAGACATTTATTATCAAAATACAGGCGAAATACTGCTCCCTTGACATTTAGCATAACAGATATTTTTGGGTTCTGCACTATTGAAATTAATAGGTAATCATGCTAAATTTGATCATTTATAAATTATATATGTATATGGGTAGCGCTGTCGCTTCACAGCAAGTCGCTGGTTCGAGCTCCGACTGGGTCAGTTGCCGTTTCTATGTGGAGTTTGCATGTTCTCCCTGTGTTGGTGTGGGTTTTCTCCGGGTGCTCCGGTTTCCCCCACATTCCAAAGGCATGCGCTATAGGGGAATTGGGTAAGCTAAATTGTCCATAATTTATGTGTGTATGTACTGGTCCTTCAGATTGGGGGTTGAGCGTTGGGCTAACAACTCACCTCATAAAAGCTGTTACGAAACACCCATATGGTGCAACTAAATATTAAATTCGATATAAATCTCCAGTGTTTACGGTGCCTTGGGAAGAGTGTATTGAGAAAGCCAATGAGAAGAAACATGTTAAGTATCAGGAACTGGTGGACGAGTGGCTTTCTCGAGTGGGCACATAGAAGTTGGCTGTAGAGGCTTTGCAGGGCGTTCACTTTGCAAAGTCCTCAGTCGTTTGGGCATTTCAGGGGTGGCAAAGAAAAGCGCCATTCCATCCGCAAGTGAAGCAACAGAGAAGGTCACAAGGTGGCTTGGGATTAAGAGCACGTGATAATGCTCTACGCCACTGGTAAAGAGGGCTGATCCGTGGAGTGCTACTGGGATGGGAAGTTGGGACTTGATCAACCCCGGCTGGGTTGTCTGGGTGAGAGTGTATGATGTTGAGAGACCCAGTGATCCCAGGATACATCACAGAGGATCTGTCCTAGTGCATCCATGACATGTTTCTTGCATACGTTTTTCAAATATTTCTGTTGATATTTAATATAGCAAAGACATTTTCACAGTATTTCCTCTAATATTTTTTCTTCTGGAGAAAGGCTTATTTGTTTTATTTTGACTAGAATAAAAGCAGTTCTTAATAGTTTTAATCCCATTTTAAGGTCAATATTATTAGTCCCTTAAGCAATATTTTTTTTCTGATTTGTCTATAGAACAAACCACTGTTATACAATGACTTACCTACAGTAATTACCATAACTTTACCCTAATTACCCTAGTTAAGCCTTCAAATGTCACTTTAAGCTGACTACTAGTATCTTGAAAATATCTAATATGTGCTGTCATCATGACAAGGATAAAATAAACCAGTTTTTAGAAATGAGTTATTAAAACTATTATGTTTGTATATATATATATATATATATATATATATATATATATATATATATATATATATATATATATATATATATATATATAATACGTCCAACCTCGTGCTCCAGATCTTCTAGTGTCTCACCTTAATGCATCTTTCAGAAGAGCCGCCGAAAGGGAACCAAATACACTAGCAAGACCATAAGAGAGATAAATGTAGTCTAATTTCGATGACAAAACTAGCGTGCGGGTCAGTTACATATATATATATATATATATATATATATACAGCTAAAGTCAGAATTATTAGCCCTCTTGTTAAATTTTAATTCTTTTATATTTCTTCCACAATTTCAGAGACTTTTATAAATATGAAGAGTTCAGATGCAAAAACCTCTAAATAACGTCTGAATTTTTCTCCTAAAATGAGCATTTTTTTCAGCCTCCTATGTTTATGTTCAGTTATTTCACTTTAGAGGCAATGAAAAGAACTTAATCCTCATAAAAAGAGTAAAATTAGTGAGTCTACACACAGGAGTCGGCGAAAAATGCTAAATTCATAAGAAAATATTAAACAGCATTCAGAGGTTTTGGCATCTGAACTCTTCATATTTATAAAAGTCTCTGAAATTGTGGAAGAAATATAAAAGAATTAAAATTTAACAAGAGGGCTAATAATTCTGACTTTAGCTGTATATATATAACTGACCCGCACGCTAGTTTTGTCATCGAAATTAGACTACATTTATCTCTCTTATGGTCTTGCTAGTGTATTTGGTTCCCTTTCGGCAGCTCTTCTGAAAGATGCATTAAGGTGAGACACTAGAAGATCTGGAGCGCGAGGTTGGACGTATTGTCTGAATATTCGATGCTGTTAATGAGGAGCTGAACAGGGCTAAGCACTCAGAGAAGAAGAGCCGACCGACGCAAATAATGGAGAGATAAAGCCATGAAATATTCAGAGGCTGAAGTGTGATGAGAAATGTTCAGTGAAGCGTGACGGAAAGACAAAAAAAAAAAGACTTCTGGGTGACCTTAAAGTTTCCACTTTTGAAGACTTAAGTGCGTTACATAACACGGTTATTCCAAGACAATTTCTTGTATTGATTGGTTGATTGATTGGTTGGTTAGTTGGCTGGTTGGTTATGGTTGGTTGCTTGGATTAGTTGGCTGGTTGGTTATGGTTGGTTGCTTGGATTAGTTGGCTGGTTGGTTGGTTGGTTGGTTGGTTGCTTAGTTGGTTGGTTGCTTGGATTGGTTGGTTGGTTGGTTATTTGGTTGGTTGCTTGGATTGGTTGGTTGATTGGTTGGATTGTTGGATGGTAAGTTGGTTGGCTGGTTGTTGGTTTCTTTTATTAGTTGATTGGTTGTGGTTGGTTGGTTGCTTGGAACGGTTGGTTGGTTAATTTTTTGGTTGGTTAGTTGGTTGGTTGTGGTTGGATGCTTGGATTAGTTGGTTGGTTGGTTGGTTGGTTGATATGTTCGTTTGTTTGTTGGTTGGTTGGTTGCTTGCTTGCTTGGATTAGATGGTTGGGTAAATGGTTGGTTGGTTGCTCGGATTGGTTGGTTGCTTGCTTGGATGGTTGGTTGGTTGCTTTGTTAGTTGGTTGGTTGCTTGGATGGTTGGTTTGTTGTTTGGCTGCTTGCTTGCTTGCTTGGATTGGTTGGTTGGATAGGTCAGTTGGTTGCGTGGTTGTTTTTTGGTTGCTTGATTGGTTGGTAATTTTGGTTGATTGGTTTGTTTGATTGGTTGGTTGCTTAAGTGGTTGATTGGTTGGTTGGTTGGTGGGTGGGTAGTTGATTGGTTGGTTGGCAGCCGTGGTCTAAGTACGTCATTAAGTATGACTATTGATGGAAAATGTTTAGTTCAGAGTTACTCTAGGGGCTCAGGCTGAAAGATGGATTTTGGGTGACCTGAAAGATTCCACTTTTGCTGACTTAAGAGTATTGCGTAACCACCAGTTATTCTGGAATAAGCAAGATAAAAGTCTGTTGTTTTGGCCATCTGGTTTGATGGATGGTTGAAATATGGGAGGAGGTGGAGAATCCGGGGCTCGGATGAAAAGGCAGGGCATGGATTGGTGTGTAACCTTTCAGAGGAGGAAAGTAAATGAAATATCAGTCTTTTATGGATGCCCTTGCAGCTAAATGATGACAAATGCTCAGTGTTTGAGACAGTAGAGAACCAGAAAGATGCAGTATCTGAGAAGGAAACATGGCCTGTTTCTAACCATGCACTTTGGTTTGACTATTGTGTTTTTGTGAGATGGTAAAATTGAATTGAATTGAATCTTTTACAGTATTTGAATAATAATATCACTAAGTTTTAATCTCACAAAATTAACATTATTGTCAATAATGATGCTTCCTTGACAATCACCTCAGTTTATAAAGAGTTTGTCTTTATCACATTATGCAGAGCAGTCTATAGTTTTCTCTCTGCAATATAAATGGACACATTTGTGCTGTCAGATGGTGCATTTTACCATCCTACTGCCATTTAACTGTGAAATTAAATCAACTGAAATATCAGGCTAGTTTGGAAATCAATTTAGTAAGTAGTAACAGTTGGATGCTTCTGTTGTTCAGTTTATTTAGCCAGTTTTTATTCATCCTCGCGTCCTTTACGAAAAATGCTTTGTGTTGTCTCCTTAATGTCCAGCTTTACCTATAATTGTTGAAGCAAATGCAGAGTAAATGGAAACGAACACAAATGCAGAGTGGTTTTAGAGACTTTCGCATAATAGAAATGAAACCTGTTGCAATTTGCTGTGAACAACTAGCATAATGCTTTTGGCTGAATGGCGCACAGCATATGTTCTTTCATGACCCTTCATTAGGACTGAACTGCAATTCCCATTGACCGTTTTCGATTAGAAGCCCATTAAATTAACCACCCTTGAAATCCTGGCAAGTCCAGAGCGCTTGGCCATGTTGAAATACGGCTGAGTTTGGGATGTTGGCGTGAATGAATATGCGATCCGGACGATTGTTTTGCAAGCAGATGTGGTTTGTTGTTTGCAACCAAATGTCGTTCGTGAGCTGGCGTCATTCAGACACACTCAGTGCTTTATGCTTTTTGTTTTTTTGAGACTTTGAAAGCTCGTTTGGTCAAATATGAAGTTGCGTTTTGAATTGTGCATCGCAGATGGATGCAGATGGCATTACTAAAGCAAAAATTACACTAAAAAGTGAAGTTTCTTCAACTTAAAATTGTAAAGCAATTTGCTGCACAGCTATTGAGTTGACTCCACTTTTGACCCAAGTACTGCACTTGACTCGATTTAAGTTGAGTCTAAACTAAAAGTCTCTGCAAGTTGCCTTAAAATTTTAAGTTGAGTAAACTGTTTGTCTTAACAGTGTACTAAAGCAATATATAAGAGATATGGATTCAAGTTTTTTGTATGTTTTTTTAAAGACAAGTATAAATAATGATGAAAGTCTATGTTTATATAATAGTGGATTACAAAAATAAATAAATATCTTTGACATTGAAAAGTTTGGCTTTCATTATTATTTATGTCTGTCTTTGAAAACAAATTTTTTACACTACCTGACTAAAGTCTTATCTTTAAGTTTTAGGAAGAACAAATAATAACTTGACTTCTAGTTGATGATTTGGCATCAGAAGTGGCTTATATTGAAGGCAAAGGCCTCTAGATTATGCTTAATTTGACCACAATAAAATATGATCATGCCTTGATTATTAATGATTTCATTAGGACAGTAAGGTCTGACTTTGCTTAGACAAAAGTCTTGTCATTAACAGAAATAATGTCCAGAAAAAAACCAAACAATACTACTTAGCCCTGTGTGAAAAATTGTTTGGAGATTTTGGAGTGGCCTAGTCAAAGTCCTGATCCGAATCCAATTGAGATGCTTAGGCATGACCTTAAAAATGCGGTTCTTGCTCAAAAACCCTCCAATGTGGCTGAATTACAACAATTCTGTAAATATGGGGCGACAAAATTCCTTAACAGCTCTGTAACAGACTCATTGCAAGTTATGAAAACGCTTGATTTCTAATGGTGGCACAACCAGTTATTAGGTTTAGGGGCACTTTTTTCACACAGGACTATGTAGTTTTTTATTTGTGTTCCCCTAATAATAAAAACCTTCATTTCGTCTTGTCATGTTTGACTAATATTTCAATTTGGTTGAAAAAAAGCAGAAATCAGTTAATAGAAATGCGTACCTTTCTTGGCGTAAACTGATCTAAAGAATTGTATGATAATTTGATGAAGTTAGTTTACTTTACAAATAGACTTCTTTTAATTTGTTGACGTTTTTAGATGTAGTTTTCAGAGGCTGAAGCTTGAATCTGGGGTTATCCTGAAGCTGTCTGATATGTAGTTCTGATGCTTTCCTGCTCTGTTTGTTGTTTGTTTACTTTATTGTGCTTTTTTCGGATTTCTCCGTAACATTTGATGAGTTCACAGAGTTTTTTTCCTGTGTGCCCTCAGACTCTTATTTTATAGCCCTTAGGAGTTTAGCAGAGGTTTCACACAAATGATTCCCTGGCATTAATCCCACCGCCTTGAGCTCTGTGTGGATTCACTTACAAAGTACCCAAAAAAGAGAGAGAGAGAAAGAAACCCTGACAACTGATGAAACTTTGACCGCTCGTTTATGCGGCCAGTTGGACGTTTCGCCGTGAGCCAGTCTATTGAGCCGCAGCCGCTAATCAAGTGGAGGTGACTTACTTTGAGCCTGGTTTTTGTGCGATACCACCGCCACAGGCTTCGCTGGTCCACTTTCATGCTCCAGTCATAAAATATTTGTCATGCTCCCTCTGAAATGAAGTTTAGAGGTGAAGAATAAAACTTTATTAATCCTCAGCAGGTTTTGCTCGGAGGAAATTGGCCGTTCGGGTTGCCAGACAAGACATTTTAGGGCCTGTTCCTATAATTGTAAGCATAGCTGCAGGAATGCCTCTAGTATTATCTTGTTAACCGTCATCCATTAAGGTCAACCTGGCTTGTTTAATAGCACTTGAATGACAAAAAAGGCTTTTAAAGCACATACGGTTGCTATGTGTATGCTAATGCCTAGCTGTCTTCATTACAGGTGAGAATTTGATGAGGAATTATACTTTATTAATCCTCAGCACATTTTGCTGTAAGGAAATTGGCCATTTGGGTTGCCAGATGAGTCATCTTAGGGCCTGTTCCTATAATTGTAAGCATGCAGGAATGCCCCTAGTATTATCTTGTTAACCATCACACACATTAAAGGGGAAAAAAAAAAACATTTGAAGCACAAACTGTTATTCTGCTTATGCTAATGCCTAGTTTCAGACCATCAAACTAATTTAAATCTTAATCAAAGATAGCACTAAAATAAACTAAACCTCATACAGGGTTTTAAAAGAACGTTTTTATTATTAAGGGAAAATAAAATACAATACTACGTAGCCCTGTGTGGAAAATAAAATGTTTGGAGATTTTGGAGTGGCCAAGTCAAAGTCCTGACCTGAATCCAATTGAGATACTGTGGCAAAAAAAGTGGTTCTTGTCCGAAAATCCTCCAGTGTGGCTGATTTACAACAATTCTGCAAAGATAAATAGGCCTTCACTTAACCAGGGTTAGGGGCCAACACTTTTAAACACTGGACTATGCAGTTTTTTTATTTGTTTTCCTTTAATAATCATACAACTTTTGAAGCACATACAGTTGTTCTGCTTATGCTAATGCCTAGCCATCTTAATTAGAGGTGAGAATTTGATGAGGAATAAATTTTAATAATCCTTTGCTTTGAGAAAATCGGGTTGCCAGACGAGTCATTTTAGGGCCGTAAGCATGGCTGCAGGAATTATTCTAGTATTATCTTGTTAATCATTGCAGCCATGAAAAGAAAATGTTTGAAGACCTTGGAGTGGCCTAGCCAAAGTCCTGAACTGAATCCAATTGAGATACTGTGGGACAAAATTCCTTCACAGCGCTGTAACAGACTCATTGCAAGTTATCAGAAACACTTGATTGCAGTTGTTTCAGCTCAGGGTGGCCCAACCGGTTATTAGGTTTAGAAGCAAACACTTTCACACATGGCTATGTAGTTTTGTAGTTTGTTTTCCTTTAATAATAATAAAACTTTTGAATCGCATACAGTTCTTCTGCCAATGCTAATGCCTAGCAGTCTTCATTAGAGGTGAGAATTTGATGAGGAATAAAACTTTATTAATCCTCAGCACATTTTGCTTTAAGGCAATAGGCAATTCGAGTGGACAGACGAGTCATTTTAGGGCCCGTACTTCTAATTGTAAGCATAGCTGCTGGAATGCCTTTAGTATTATCTTGTTAACCATTACAGCCATGAAAAGAAATGTTTGAAGACTTTGGAATGGCCTAGTCAAAGTCCTGATCTGAATCCGATTGAGATATTGTGGCATGACCTTAAAAATCCGGTTCTTGCTCGAAAACCCTCTAGTGTGACTGAATTATAACAATTCTGCCAAGATGAGTGGGACAAAATTCCATCACAGCACTGGAACAGACTCAATGCAAGGTAATTAAAAACAATTGATTGCAGTTATTTCAACCAGGTGGCTCATTCAGTTATTAGATTTAGAGGCAAACACTTTTCTACACAGAGCTATGTACACTGTAAAAAAAGAAAAGTTGACTAAACCTAAAATTTTAAGGCAACAAACTTCAGAACATTTTTGAGCTTAAATCGAGTAAATTGCGGTAATTGGGTTGAAATTGGGTTATTAATCCTTGGGTTATTAATGCAGATTTTGCTTTGAGGAAGTTGGCCGTTCGGGTTGCCAGATGAGTCATTTTAGGGCCCTTTCCTATAATTGTAAGCATAGCTTCAGGAAAGCCTCTAGTATTATCTTGTTAACCGTCACAGCCATTAAGGTCAACCTGGCTTGTTTGATAGCACTTGAATGACAAAAAAGAAGCTTTTGAAGCACATACGGTTGTTCTGATTATGCTAATGCCTAGCTGTCTTCATTATGTGTCGATATCAGTGATGAATGTGGAGTTGTGATGGCCGATCTGAGAAAGATCAGACAATAGAGATGCTGTCAGAGTTAATGGAACAGATTCGCTCATCAGGGTCCTGCTGTAATCGCCCACTGCGAAGACTTGCAGATCAAAGCGAGAAGACATGAAAGGCGCTGGGAAGATTCACCTCACTCCATTCCTTGGGTTTTTCCTGTTCAAGCTGATAATGAGAGGCTGATCCTGCATGAGAAGCAGAGCTGTGTGTGACTAAAAGACAAATTATACTTCGCTTTTACATGTGTGTACTGTGTGTTTGACGAATCGGGCGTACTCTGAGCTGTCAGACATTGAATGTATTTTACAGAGGACAAAGTTTAAGGTTTGGCAACATTGAGTCAATAATTTGCAAGAGAAATGGATGAAACTCAATGAAAACTATTACTAAGACATTCTGCACTTTTAGATGTACAGTGGGTGACAGTTCAAAATGACCACTACTGCCATGTGTGGCGCTGCCGCGGGACTAAAGGAGTAAAAGAATTGTTTTTAGGTTTAACAGCAGTTTGCAACTATGCCGCCAGGGAGCACAATGAGATGAGATTTGATCAAACCGAAATATACAGTAGCTGTAAATACCCTGCTACTTGTAAATGAAGATAAAATAACGAAACAAAGCATGATGATTCCTTCATAGATGATTAAAAACTTGTTAACAAGCTTCATTATCATTGTAAACTTAAGTGCAATGAGGATTCATTTTGGAAATTAAAACTAAAGAAATAAAAGACAACTAAAAAGAAAGCGCATACATACATACATGCATACATACATACATACATACATACATGCATGCATACATACATACATACATACACACATACATACATACATACATACATACATACATACATACATACATACATACATACATATATACATACACACATACATACATACATACATACATGCATACATACATACATGCATGCATACATACATACATACATACATACATACATACATACATACATACATACATACATACATACATACATACATACATACATACATACATACATACATGCATACATACATACATGGAGTGGCCTAGTCAAAGTCCTGACCTAAATCCAATTGAGATGCTGTGGCATGACATTGAAAATGGTGGTTCTTGCTCAAAAACCCTCCAATGTGGCTGAATTACAAGGATTCTGCATTAATGAGTGGGACAAAATTCCTTCTCAGCGCTGTAACAGACTCATTGCAAGTTATCAAAAACACTTGATTGCAGTTGTTTCAGCTCAGGGTGGCCCAACCAGTTATTAGGTTTAGGGGCAAACGCTTTTTCATATACAGTATATATAGAGTATAGTAGAGTAAAACAGCACTTAACAATCTGATTTAGAAGTCAGATCCACCTCAAAACTATTTTGTGATTTGTTTGCGATGGCTGTCGTCCCACATTTTCAACTCTTCACCGTCTCTTTAAATCTCAGTGTTTGTCATTTGTGCAGCTTCTTGTCACAAACGTCTCTCAGCAAACATGAAACCGATCCGTCATTCGTATTTGTCACCAGTTTATTTGTAACCATCATTATCATTTCAAAACAGTGCAGAGGAACCGTCTCTGTTTCCGGCAGGACACGTCCGCTCTTATCTTCTTATGTCCATATACAGAAACAACAACTAAGGAAGGAAAATTGAAGTATTGTATCGCAAATTTGTGATAGAGCAGAACTGAACGGGGGCCTGTAGCACAAAAAAACAGTCCTTGAAGAGTTTGTGCACTTCAGATAACAGGCTTGCGGAGGCTTCTGGAAACCCACAATCTCTCTGCCTCAGACTGGAGCTGTTTTTCTGAAGGTCACACTAAACTTATTTTACTGGACAGATTCAGGCTGTTTTAGTTTTCATTTATGTTTTGTTTATGCTCTCTAAACGGACAGAAGAAGACAATCGTGACTGCAAGACAAATGCTGGGATATTTATATGACAGGGATAAAAATGAGTGCTGGTTTAGAGTGTTAAATGTCCTGTGAAGTGCTTTGAAATCTGCAGCTTTATTCGATCTGCGATGTAATTTCAACTGAAACATTACGATGGGGCGGGGCATAACATAGCCCCTCCCCTTTTCAAACGAATAGCCAATAGAGAGCATTTGATTGGTCAGAAAATTTGACGAGAGAGTGCGTCTTTCCACCAATAGTAAATAAATCATGGTATGCTATAATTTTTATATACTGCATGTATTCTATCTATCTATCTATCTATCTATCTATCTATCTATCTATCTATCTATCTATCTATCTATATTTCTGTCCATCCATCCATCCATCCATCCATCCATCCATCTGTCTATCTGTCTATTCGTCATCAATTATTCTATCTATCTAGGCTCTAGAGATATGTAGCTGTACATTCTTTTGTTTACACACTCGTTTCTTCCCTCCATCCCTCCCTCCATTTATCCATCCATCCATCTATTTTATCAATCCATCTTTAATCGTTACATCACTCTCATTCTATCCATCTATCCATCCATCCATCCATCATTACTTCATTCGCTTCTTTGTTCCTTCAATCCTTCGTTTGTTCATTCGTTCGTTAATTCATTTGTTAATTCATTCGTTAGTTCCTTCTATCTATCTATCTATCTATCTATCTATCTATCTATCTATCTATCTATCTATCTATCTATCTATCTATCTATCTATCTATCTATCTATCTATCTATCTATCTATCTATCTATCTATCTAACTGTCTGTCTGTCTGTCTGTCTGTCTGCCGGTCGTTTGTTTCTTCGTTCCTTTGCACACTCATTCTATCGATCCATCCATCCATCCATCCATTCATCCATCCATCCATCCATCCATCCATCCAAAATCCCCTTTCTTTATACCTTGTCTGATGTTGTTTTCATTCTCTTCTGCTGTGCTGCGTGTGAACAATAATCTAATTTCCGTCTATCTCCTCCAGAATTTAAGCACATCTCAGGGAAAAACTCCAGAAAAACACTGAATAAACTGTGAGTCTCCAGAGTGATGAAAGAGCAACCTGCGAGCGATAAAATATTCCTCCGCTTCGACTTCTACTCTGACAGAAAGTGCAAAATGATGACTTACACTGTGATACTTCCCAGAAGAATGCTTTTATTAAATGGCAAGCACATGCGTAGTGGAAAATTGCACACAACCGCACACACACGCACACACACACACATACATCCCTGCACAGTATAGCAAAAAAGGGGAAAATTGCACAGAGGAGTTAGCAGGGAGGTTAATTCATCTGCTTTTGTCCTGATTTGTGCCGACATTAACAGTTCACACATCCAGCAGAATGAATGAATGAAAACAGATAGTCACATGCAGACACACAGAGGCACAGTGTGTGTGTGTGTGTGTGCTGCAGTTTGCGTCAGTGATTTGGTAAACGTCGCTGCTCTGTGCTTCACATTTGGGGATTTACTCGTCGCTCGCAGACAGAACTGTGACCCGAGGACTCTGGTTACATTATTTCAGTCTGTCTCGCTCATGCTCTCATTTTAATGTGGTTTATGATCAGGCTAATTCAAAGTGACTTCTCATTTGTTTCTTTGGCCCAATTAAAGCATGTCAAATAAATGCCCTTAAGACGCTGCAGACTGCTGATCACCATGACCAGCGCTCGTTATGTCTCACTATGATCGGAAAAAATGTCCGTTTTTGGAGGACAACCAGGTTTTTTGGAGCCAGAGGTTTATTTTAAATGACACCTTATGGTTTTTGGGATCATGTTTGTGAATGTAAAATGTCTGTGAAGTTTTTATAATAAAGTTATTGTTTCTTTAAGGGAAAAAAAATGGATTCTGAACTGCCTGAAAGCAGTCGTCAGTAACTCCAGCTTTACTTCCAGCATAAACCGTGCCGCTCCTGCTATAGGTATTATGAGAAAATTAAATAATTTCATGAACATCAAAAATATTGGATGAGATTATAAATCAGAAACCTTTGAAACGGCATAATAGGGGCACTTAAAAGCAGGCTGCTTCATTAAAAAAGATAAAAATTCAAGTGACTAAAATAGCTGAAGAAAAAATGGTTCTATGATCCTAATAATAATTAATCTCTGAATAGCTGTACAATCTTTTTAGCATCGCTGGCGCTGATCCAGCAGTGTTTGAGTGACAGTTGTTGGTGTTTAGATGCATGTCTGCTTGGTAATTGTTTTCACACTCGTCTCAGCTGGAGAGACGGCGCACAAACAAGCTCTCGCTCACTTCAGCCCGCTCTTCAATCAAACAGGCCATTTGTTTATAAATCACACAGTATTTATGAGGGTCTTAAGAGGCCCGTCCTCAGGTCTAAATATTCTGAAGCTGGATGAACAGCCAGTGAAATGCAGCTTCAGCTCTCGACTGTTTCGAGAGTCCTCACAGGTCAAATCAGTCCCCGCTGTGAAGAAGATAATCACTAAAACACTGCTTTTTAGAGGGTAGATAAAGGCAACACCGCTGACATTACTGTACAGGGATTTCAAATGGCCATAGGAGGATCTTTGATTATGATTATAGGTCAGAATCAAACTGAGAATCAAACTCATTTTCTGAATCAACCTGAGAATCAAATTCATTTTCTGAATCAAACTGAGAATCAAACTCATTTTCTGAATCAACCTGAGAATCAAATTCATTTTCAGAATCAACCTGAGAATCAAATTCATTTTCTGAATCAAAATGAGAATCAAACTCATTTTCAGAATCAAAATGAGAATAAAACTAATTTTCAGAATCAAAATGAGAATCAAACTCATTCAGAATCAAAAATTGAATCAAAATCATTTTCAGAATCAAAAATTTAATCAAACTCATTTTCAGAATCAAACTGAGAATCAAACTCATTCATTCAGATGATCAAACTCATTTTCAGAATTAAAAAGTGAATCAAACTCATTTTCAGATTTAAAAAGTGAATCAAACTCATTTTCAGATTTAAAAAGTGAATCAAACTCATTTTCAGATTTAAAAAGTGAATCAAACTCATTTTTAGTACAAAAATGGGAATCAAAATCATTTTCAGAATCAAACTGAGAATCAGACTCATTTTCTGAATCAAAATGTGAATCAAACCCATTCTCAGAATAAAAAAGGGAATCAAACTCATTTTCAGAATCAAAAAATGAATCAGACTCATTCTTAGAATCAAAATGAGAACCAAACTCATTCATTCAGATAATCAAACTTATTTTTAGAATTAAACTGAGAATCAAAATCATTCATTCAGATTTAAAATTCGGATCAAACCCATTCTCAGAATAAAAATGAGAATCAGACTCATTTTCAGAATCAAAAAGTGAATCAGACATTTTCAGAATCATACTGAGAATCACATAAATTTTTAGAATCAAACTGAGAATCAGACTCATTTTCTGAATCAAAATGTGAATCAAACCCATTCTCAGAACCAAAAAGTGACTCAGACTCATTCTTAGAATCAAAATGAGAACCAAACTCATTCATTCAGATAATCAAACTTATTTTCAGAATTAAACTAAGAATAAAAGTCATTTTCAGAAATAAAAAGAGAATCAAAATCATTCATTCACAGATTTAAAATAAGAATCAAACCCATTCTCAGAATCAAAATGAGAATCAAACTCATTTTCAGAATCAAAAAGTGATTCAAACTCATTTTCTCAATCAAAAAGAGAATCAAAATCATTCATTCAGATTTAAAATAAGAATCAAACTCATTTTCAGAATCAAAAAGTGATTCAAACTCATTTTCTCAATCAAGAAGAGAATTAAAATCATTCATTCACAGATTTAAAATAAGAATCAAACCCATTCTCAGAATCAAAATGAGAATCAAACTCATTTTCAGAATCAAAAAGTGATTCAAACTCATTTTCTCAATCAAGAAGAGAATCAAAATCATTCATTCAGATTTAAAATGAGAATCAAACTCTTTTTCTGAAATCAAAATGTTTCTAGTTGATATTCCATCTAGAACGTGGGTTCGTCAAATTCTTGGGTTCCGTTGAAACATTGTCATTGTGCTCCGTGCTATTTGCTTGAGTTGTGAGAAAATGCAGACATTTTCTTAATGTGTCTTTGTTGTGAGGATCTTTTCGTAACTTACTGGTGTTTTTTGTAATTGTATGTGTTTTCTTAAATGGCAGCATGTTAAGGTCTCTCGGCCACTATTGCATTTGCATGTAGTTTTACTATAAGTGTAGCTGCTGTGATTAATCCAGTTTTCTCCTCCTTCAGCTGGTGGCGGTGTATGAGGAGCAGGACCCTCATCATGGTGGCGACGGCACCAGCGCCAGCTCCACCGGCACCCAGAGCCCTGAGCTCTTCACCAGCACTGAACTCAACTCCAGCAACCTGTCAGCCTTCCAGCCCTACCAGACCAGCAGCGAGATCGAGGTCACGCCGATAACACTCAGAACCAGTGAGTTCAGCTTTACACTCTGATTACCACACAATACAGCGGAAGTTTGAATTAGCAACCCTCCTGTGAGTTTTTCCCCTAATATTTTCCAAATGATGTTCAACAGAGCAAGGAAATTTTCACAGTATGTCTAATAATATTTTTTCTTCTGGAGAAAGTCTGATTTGTTTTTATTTTGGCTAGAATAAAAGCAGTTTTTAATTTTTTTTAAAACCATTATATGGTCAATATTATTAAGTTTAAGTTCAACAACTTAATAAACCCCACCAGGGGCAATTAGGGTAGCATTACATGATACAACAAACACATAAAGAGACAAATCACTACTACAAATATACTACAGTATATTACAAATACAGTGGATAAAGTCAAATACAGCACTCGTGAGGATAAAGCATCATGGGTTCATTTTAGTGGTCTGGCTCACATAGTGAGTTACTAATTTCTATACTGAAGTTAAAGGGATAGTTCTGCCAAAAATGAAATTATTCACACTTATTTCAAACCTTTTGGAGTTTCTTTCATTTGTTGAACACAAAAGAAGATATTTTGAAAAATGTTGGAAACCTGTAACCACTGACTTGAAAACAATCTGATTCTTCTGAATTGATTCTGGTTTTGGAAATAAATGATTCAGTATAAGGGGCAGCACGGTGACGCAGTGGGTAGCACAATTGCCTCAAAGCAAGAAGGCCACTGGTTGGAGCCTCGGCTGGGCCAGTTGGCATTTCTGTGTGGAGTTTGCATGTTCTCACTGTGTTGGTGTGGGTTTCCTCCAGGTGCTCCAGTTTCCCCCACAAGTCCAAAGACATGCGCTATAGCTAAATTGTCCGTAGTGTATGTGTGTGAATGAGTGTGTATGGATGTTTCCCAGTACTGGGTTGACAGTGGAAGGGCATCCGCTGCGTAAAATGTGTGCTGGATAAGTTGGCGGTTCATTCCACTGTGGCAACCCCTGATTAATAAAGGGACTAAGCCGAAAATAAAATAAATGAATGAATGATTCAGTATATTCATTCATTTATTCATTTTCCTTCAGTTTAGTCCCTTATTTATCAAGGGTCACCACAGTGAAATGAACCACCAACTATTCCAACATATATTTTATACAATGGATGCCCTTCCAGCTGCAACCCAGTACTGGAAAACAAGGGGTGGTTAGTACTGTGGTCTCACAGCAAGAAGGCCGCTGGTTCGAGTTCCGGCTGAGCCAGTTGGCATTACTGTGTGGAGTTTGCATGTTCTCCCCGTGTTGGTGTGGGTTTCCTCCAGGTGCTCCGGTTTCCCCCACAGTCCAAACACATGCGCTATAGGTGAATTGATGAACTATAATGGCCGTAGTGTGTGTGTGTGTGTGTGAGTGTGTATGGGTGTTTCCCAGTACTGGGTTGCAGCTGGAAGAGCATCTGCTGCGTTAAGCATATACTGGATAAGTTGGCGGTTCTCTCCGCTGTGGCGACCTCTTATAAATAAGGGACATGTCACTTTATGATGTTGAAGTGATTTGGTTTGGTGGTTTGCTGTGAATCTTGGTGTATTGGTGCTTCAGTTATAACCAGCAGACAGAGGAAAAGTTGTTGGGAAACTTCTGGAGTCTTGGCTTGTCATACACCTGTTTGTCTGTGATCTCTGAGGACTGGAGGTGTGTGTGTGTGTGTGTGTGTGAGCTGCTCTGTTAAAGCTGTGTTTGACACGGGACGCACAGGGACTGACCTGGACAGACAGGCAGGGGCGAGTGGACAGCTGAAATCACCAGAGGAAGAGCTGCTTGAGCACACGCACTCACACACACACACACACACACACACACACACACACGCACGCGCACACACACACACACACACACACACACACATACAAACACTTCTCCTTTGAACGCATATGAGCCTGATCTGATATTGAGAAGTAAAGAATAAACGTTTTGTTCAATCGTTCGTTTGATGGTTGGTTGGTTGATTAATTGAATTTTTCGTTCATTCGTTCGTTGTTTGGTTGGTAGATTAATTCAGATGTTCATTAATTCGTTCATTCATTCATTCGTTGTTTGGTTGGTTGTTTGGTTGGTTGGTTTATTAATTGAATTAGTTTGTTCGTTTGTTAAATCTTCGTTCATTCATTCATTCGTTATTTGGTTGGTTGTTTGGTTGGTTGGTTTATTAATTTAATTTGTTCGTTCGTTTGTTAAGTCTTCATTCATTCATTCAAATCTTTGTTGGTTGGTTGGTTGGTTGGTTGATTTCATTCGTTCGTACGTTTATTGGTTGATCTCGTTCGTATGTTTGTTCGTTTGTTCAATTGTTCATTCATTCATTCATCCATTCATTCATTTAATGGTTAGTTGGTTGGTTGATTGATTTAATTGTTTGTTAATTCGTTCGTTGTTTGGTTGATTGATTAATGGAATTCTTCATTCGTTTGTTTGTTAAATCTTCAATCATTCATCAAATCTTTGTTGGTTAGTTAGTTGATTTCGTTCGTTTGTACATTCCTTGGTTGATTGAGTTCATTCGTTCAATCATTCGTTCAATCGTTTGTTCAATCGTTTGTTCAATCGTTCATTCATTTGTTTGTCCATTCATTCATTCATTGTTTGGTTCGTTGATTGGTTGATTAATTGAATTCTTTGTTCGTTTGTTTGTTTAAATCTTCATTCATTCAAATCTTTGTTGGTTGATTGGTTGATTTTCGTTTTGTACGTTCATTGATTGATCGAGTTTGTTTGTTTGTTTGTTTGTTCAATAGTTCCTTCATTCATTCTTTTGATGGTTGGTTGATTATTTTAAGTGTTTGTTTGTTCGTTCGTTGTTTGGTTGGTTGGTTGATTAATTTAATTCTTCGTTTGTTCGTTTGTTAAATCTTATTCATTCATTCAAATCTTTGTTGGTTGATTTCGTTCGTTTGTACGTTCATTGATTGATCGAGTTCGTTTGTTCGTCCGTTCATCCGTTAAATCTTCAGAAAACATGGACCTGTTGTTAATAGTATGATGTGGTGTGTGTGTGTGTGTGTGTGTGTGTGTGTGTGTGTGTGCGTGTGTGTCTGAGGAGTTGAAGCAGACAGTGTTTCTGTGTGGTGTTGTTTCAAGACACAACCCATCTACAGGTGAGTGCGTGTGTCCCTTATTTCCCGCTCTTCTGTTGTCTGTCTGAACCATTGATTTGATGTATTGTTGTGTTTTGAGAGCTGCCGCGGAGGGAGGTCTGGAGTCCAGCTCGCCTGGTGTGTGAATCCCAGCATCATATCAATCCTGCCAGCACAAATTAAATTCTTACAGAGAGATGTGTGTGTGTGTGTATGTGTGTGTTTGTAGCTTTTTGTACAGCTTTACACAGCATTGTGCACATTGCAATTGTTCCTCTAATGGTGTAAATCCTCCATGCAGTTTACATCTTTCTATCAAATACATCGTTTGATCTTCTGAGATTATATGTAAATATGATCTTCTTATTCATTCTTAATAAAAAAAACACAAATTATATGTATGCTAAAAATAGAACAGCTCCATGTGGTGATGCTTAACACAATTAATAATAAAAATGACTACTGATCTGTAAGTTCTGTTAAATCAAATGACACTAGTCTGATTATATTATATTATATTATATTATATTATATTATATTATATTATATTATATTATATTATATTATATTATATTTATATTATATTATATTATATTATATTATATTATATTATATTTATATTATATTATATTATATTATATTATATTTATATTATATTATATTATATTATATTATATTTATATTATATTATATTATATTATATTATATTATATTATATTATATTATTATATTTATATTATATTATATTATTTTATATTATATTATACTATATTATATTATATTATATTATATTATATTATATTATATTATATTTATATTATATTATATTATATTATATTATATTTATATTATATTATATTATATTATATTATATTATATTATATTATATTATATTATATTATATTATATTTATATTATATTATATTATTTTATATTATATTATACTATATTATATTATATTATATTATATTATATTATTTTATATTATATTATATTATATTATATTATATTATATTTATATTATATTATATTATATTATATTATATTATATTATTTTATATTATATTATACTATATTATATTATATTATATTATATTATATTATATTATTTTATATTATATTATATTATATTATATTATATTATATTATATTATATTATATTATATTATTTTATATTATATTATATTATATTATATTATATTATATTATTTTATATTATATTATATTATATTATATTATATTATATTATATTATATTATATTATTTTATTTTATATTATATTATATTATATTATATTATATTATATTATATTATATATTTGATTATTGTATATTATACGATTATTTTATCTAATGCTTTTTATTATTATTATTATTGTTTAATATTCTAATATGATTACTTGTTTTGAAAATATACATCTACATTTTTACAACAAGGCAAACTACTAAATATGATAAGTTAGTAATAAATAAATGTATTGTTTGATTTGTTGGTTGGTTGATTGATTTTCGTTCGTCTGTTTGTTCGTCCATCCATTCGTTCATTTGTTTGTTCGTCCATTAGTCTCTCTGTCCGTTCATTCGTTCTTTAGTTTTGTTTGTTTGTTCGTTGATTGGTTGGTTGGTTGACTGATTGAGTTCGTTGGAACGTTGGTTCGTTGGTTGGGTGGTTGGTTGGTTCATTCGAGTTTGTTTGTTCGTTGATTGGCTGGCTGGTTGACTGATTGAGCTTGTTGGTTAATACGTTGGTTGGTTGGTTGGTTGGTTGGTTGGTTGGTTGGTTTGTTCGTTCATTTGTTCATTCATTCGTTTGTTCGTTCGTTTGTCCATTCGTCTGTTCGTTGATTGTTTTGATTTTGTTTGTTTGTTTGTTTGTTTGTTTGTTTGTTTGTTTGTTCGTTGTTTGTTTGTTCGTTGGTTGGTTGATTGATTGATTTGATTGATTAATTTTGTTCCTTCATTCGTTTTGTTCGTTCGTTTGTTTATTGATTGATTTAATTGATTGATTTTGTTTGTTTGTTCGTTGGTTGGTTGGTTGATTTCGCTTATTCGTTCATTCCTTCGTTTGTTTGTTCGAAGATCGGTTGGTTGGTTGACTGATTGAGTTTGTTGGTTCGTTTGTTGATTCCACCACCTAAAAAGCTCACCCCACCCTACAAACCCCCCAACCCCCCGTCCCCCCACCCCCTGATGTTTTGCCCTCGAAATAGGGATTTTCAGTAAATTGAGGGTTAATGGAATGCAAGAGATCTTGTAGATATTTTGGCACAAAATTGTGTAGGCACTTAAACACAAACAGAAGATTTTTACTGAATCCTGTATTGAATGGTAGGCCAATAGAGGGAGTGTAGGATGCTAGTGACATGCTTATATTTGTGACAGGTTTTCAGGGATTTGGCTGCAGAATTATGCACCACTTGAAGTCGAGCTACTTAGGATTTAGAGATGCCATACAGATGATTTACAGAAAAATGTATGTACGAAATGAGTATTGGACACATTAAAAGTTCAGTTTTTATGTTTATACAAACCAAAACAAATCCACATGCTGTGATCAAAACATATTGATCTGCCCATCGAAACTGCATTTAATTCACTCCCTAAACCAGTGCTCTACTGGACTCACACCGCTGAGGTACTTCATGTTTTACCCAAATTCTGCACAGCATGCACCTTTGAATCCTAAAATGTACAGACACACATTGGTTTTTGAGGACTCTTCATTGGCGTTATGAATTTTATAATGTAAAAACCACTTTTTATATGGCTTTACCCTTCCCCAACCCTCACACAGTATGTTTATTAAGGGTTTTGAATTACAAGGACACCAGGCATGTCCTAATAAACCACCTCAATTTTAATATCGAGGTCATACCCATGCCATTGCACGTATTTCTGTCTTTATAATCCACAAAAATCAGTACACACGCACACACACATGCGTACATACACACATTGATGTTCATTCCAGCGATGTGAGCTTCACACACACCATTTTTGGACTTCCCATCATCATAATCGACTGCACAATGCTGAATAAATGACAGACTTGTCATTTCGCAATGAACGTCCTCTTTCAGCGTGTAGCATGTTGCATGAGACAACCAACAAACCACTGAAAAAGCAGTCTGCCCAAGTGCATGATGGGATATCATGTTATACGGCAAGTGAAAGGCGAGCTGGTAATGAGTGCTGCTGGGGAGAGTTACTGGAGCTCAGCTAAACAGATCCAGCAAGAGCACCAGAGAGCAGCCGCCAGTCAGCCGGCGAGCCCCAGGGTAGAGCACCTGAAACCAGCACACCGCCGTACTAATGAGTGCCTGCCTCCCTGAGCCCACCGGGGACCCCAGATCTCCACAAACACCCTCATAAACATCCGCCTGCTGAAAATAAATCCCACAGACCACCCTCATTAACATTCAACACCAGCCAGCACTGTCGTAAAGCTTTAAAGTTTCCTTTCTTTCTCTCCACTTTTTGCAAGATTACGCTCGGGTGTCAGGCGAGTCAGACGAGCGCCTGATTCTGTATAATTACAAGCAAATTACATTCATTACCATAATTTACATCTCATCACCAATCCAATTATTAGTTGCCCTGACCTCTGCTGAAAGATTTTTTTTTAGATAATCAAACGTAAGGGACGAGTTCTCAATCCCCCCCTTCTCTTACTCCCAAGAAGAACAATCAATGCAAATTTGGGCAAGACGAAACTCTGAATGTGCGTGATTATATGCTTGGAAATGGAGGGCCATCGCGCAGCTGTGATTTCTTTTTTTGTTATTGCTGGAGTAATATCCTCGTCTCTGTTCAGTCCAGCAGGAATTTGAGATTTTTCTTTTTATTATGGAAGTCATCAAGAGCGTCTCTCAGTATTTATCTATCATCAATATAAGACAGCGGGGACGCCTGATGAGGAGTGGTTATCTGTAATCAAGCCGGCCATCGAGGGCAAACTCGGATTCAGAGTCGTGCGGGAGATTTGGAAACAGAAGAAGGCATATCGGTAATCCTGGCTTGAGCAATGAAAGCTGATATATCCCAGCGGTCTGACTTACTAAACTCTGAAAATTAGACAAATTATTCATAACGAAATTAAATTATTAATTAAATGATGCTGATAGACCACATTAAAGCATCTAAGTAAAGTAAAGGTTTATTTATATAGCACCCTTCACAGACATTAAGTCACAAAGTACTTTACAATAAGTGTGGTTTATTTATAAAGTAATTTCGAGAGGAGCGTGTGCTTATAATTGAACACGGCTGGTCCAGCATTAGCTAATACACAATCCACCAATCAGTCAATTCCTAACTCATCATAAATAACCAGGTATTCTTACATCAGTATCTTCGTTTTGAAGAATCCCCCCTTTCACCCCTACTTCTTCTCTCTTTTCAGACAGGTTGACCCAGTGGTAAGCACAGTCGCCCCACAGCAAGAATATCACTGGTTCATATCCTTACCAGGCCAGCCGACGTTTCTGTGCTGAGTTTACACGTTCTCCCCGTGCTCATGTGGGTTTCCTCCCACCGTCCAAAACCATGCGACATTGGTTAATCGACCAAACCAAAATTGGCACTATAGATGAGTCAGCAGTATTTTCCATAGCAGTTCTCGAGATCTACCCAAGCTTAAACTCCCCTCTCACCCTTCTGTCGGGAGGGAGCCCCAGACTCGAGGATCTTTTGAGCTCAGGGCTCTCTTGCGGGACAGCATGCCAAGCACAGTACGCTATAATATCAGTCATCAGCTAAGGGCGAACTCTTGAAAAGAAAACTGGAAAACTGGTCAAAGAAAACATATCTCCTCTCATCTCATTTTCGGCTGCTTTTCTGGGGCCGGCTTGTGGAGGCAGCAGTCTTAGGAGAGAACCCCAGACTTCCCTCTCCCCAGATACTTCCTCTAGCTCCTCTGGGGGGATCCTGAGGTGTTCCTAGGCCAGCCGAGAGACAAAGTCCCTCCAGCGTGTTCTGGGTCTTACTCGAGGCCTCTTCCCGGTGGGACATGCCAGGAAAACCTCCTTATGTAGGCGTCCAGGAGGCATCCAAAGCAGATGCCCGAGCCACATCAGCTGACTTCTGAGTATTTCAGAAACTGCTGATCTACTGGGATTTTCACGCACAACCATCTCTAGGGTTTATAGAGAATGGTCCAACAAAGAAAAGATATCCAGGGAACGGCAGTTCCCTTGACACACTTTGGGTCCATTATTACCAATTGAGCATCGTGTCAATGCCACAGCCTACCTGAGCATTGTTGCTGACCATGTCCATACCTTTATGACCCCAGTGTACCCATCTTCTGATGGCTACTTCCAGCAGGATAACGCACCATGTCATAAAGCGTGAATCATCTCACACTGGTTTCCTGAACATGACAATGACTTCACTGTACTCAAATGGCCTCCACAGTCACCAGACTCAATCCAATAGAGCACCTTTGGGATGTGGTGGAACGGGAGATTGGCATCATGGATGTGCAGCCGACAAATCATTATGTCAATATGAGCAAAATCTCTGAGGAATATTTCCAGTACCTTGTTGAATCTGTGCCATGAAAGATTAAGGCAGTTCCGAAGGCAAAAGTGGGTCCAACCCGGTACTAGTAAGGTGTACCTAATAAAGTGGCCAGTGAGTGTATATCAGTGCATTTTTGCATTGTCATGTGGATGGAGGTTTTATTTTTTAAAAGCAAATTGGAAAAATTCCCTTTATAAAAATACCTGTGTGCATGAGGTCATGGCCTAGGTCTTACAATGTATACTTCCAGGCAAGTTAAAGCTTAACTCTGCAGGGACACCGGCTCTCTAGGACCAAAATTGGTGACCCCTGTCTTAGAGTATTAAGTGAAACAATAGTGTTTTTATTTTGTCCATAAGATATATATCATCATATTGCACAGCCCTACTGCTGCTTCATCCCACCATAACAAACAGCAGGTAGAAAGCAGACCAAATTTCAAGAAGAGCATAAATGATCCACCTGGTCTGCGTCTCCCGCTGCTCTGGCATCAGCACCTCAGGGGTGTGTTTGTATTGTTTGTCCAGCAGTGCGTCCCTCTAGAGTGGAGCCGTGGGCCGTTTCCAGTGTTTCCAGTCGCACTGATGTGTGGAGGATATACAGTCCATGTAGTTGTGGGTAACATGGGGTTTCCTGATGACACTCCAGATCCTCCACCATTAGGAGACGGCCTGTGGGGAAAAGTGCAGACACCCGCCGGCAGGCCAGCGTTCATATAATCAATTTGTTTTGTGGCTGCCGCTGGGACGCCTCTTCGCCTTGCTTGCATCCTCCATAGCTGCGGTTTGGTAGAAGTCATTAGGAGGACATGCAGGGACATCAACACTGCACACAATGGAGGTTCAGTTGAAGTCAGAATTATAAGCCCTCCTATATATATATATATATATATATATATATATATATATATATATATATATATATATATAATGCTAATCGTTTTGACTTCAACTGCATTATTAGCAGAAGACTAGTGTCTCATATGTTGTGTTACATTATCTGAAGATGCTGTCAGTGTGTTTTGGTATGCAAAGCTCATGTCGTGATCCACATGCATTGCTGATGGTTCATAGGATGTTGGTTTGAGGTTGGTAATGAGATTTGAGTAGTTGATAGGGGTTATGTTGTGTTATTTCTAAGGCTACTTTATCATTATGCAGTTTTGTTGGATCAATCACAAGTGTATGATGTTAAATAGAGGTGTGTGTTATTAGGAGTGTGGAACCTACAATATGAATGTGACAATGCAGAAAACACAGAATTATGGAGTCCTGTCATAAAAACAGAATTTAATGTGCAATGTCACTAAAGTTATTATGAATGAAATCTGACAGTCTGTGTATCATTTTGAATAATGTATTTTTTATCACTATAAACATGCTCAAACGTGTGTGTGTGTGTGCGTGTGTGCGTGTGTGCGTGTGTGCGTGCATGCGTGCGTGCGTGTGTATGTGTGTATGTATGTATATATATATATATATATTTTTTTAGCTCTTTTCAACTCTTATAGCTCTTTCACTATAAGAAGACATGGACTTCATCTCAAGAGCTGCTCAGACAGTCACTTAGCAGTATTTAAAAGAATATATATATTCAGATTTTTTAAATATTATATAAACACAGAAACACGTGGTCAAATAATAATAATAATAATAATAATAATAATAATAATAATAATAATATTAATTGTTGTTGTTATTATTATTATAAAAATAAATAATATTTATTGAATTTTAAGGAATTATTATGACACAGTTCTACTTTCAAAATAGGAATAATATGGCATTAGCGCGTTCTGAGTTCCAGTTTATTATTATTAATTTTATTAATATTAATATTAGTAATATTGTTATTGTTTTATTATTTTTATTTTTTGTTATAATTATTATTATTATTAGTAGTAATAGTAGTATTAATATTATTATTATTATTATTATTATTGTTTATTTATTATTATAATTTTATTATTATTATTATGATTATTGTGTTTATTTATTATTATTAATATTAGTAATGTTGTTATTATTATTATTATTAGTAGTATTTTATTATTATTATCATTATCATTATTATTATTATTATTATTATTATTATTATTATTATTATTATTATTATTATTATTATTACTATTAGTAGTAGTAGTAGTAGTATTAATTTTAGTAATATAATAATAATAATTATTATTTTTATTATTATTATATAAACACAAAATAAATATGCAAACTACAATATACAAGCTCCAGTGATTTGTTAAAAGCATATTTGTTCAGTGCATGTGGCAGTAATAACCAGACAAGAATCAATTGCATATGCAACATGAATATTTGTAAAGTAAACCTTGAAATGGAGTGCTATGATGCAAGCTTGTTCTGCTAATTCTTGCATCACTTTCATCACTCTCTCTCCAAGCCTCATGGTTCTGGACCAGAGGCTTTGACACCGTCTTGCTTTGCTTTAATACGGAGAGCAGAATCACTGGGCTGATATGCATGGCTGAACGTGTCTAATTGGCCATCTGTTTTGTGTTGTGTATTTGCAATTGTGTCATTTGCACCGAAGATCCAACCGTCACGTCTCCTCATGCTAATCAGGCTAGCCCTGGAGCGTGCTAAACGGGCCTCCAACTAGACGTCCAAATGCCCTGAAACTGCCCGCTGAATCCACGCCAGGTGCCAGTGGCCTTTTACAAAGTGACTTTTTGCTCTGTCAGTGAAGTGTCTTTCTGGGAGCAGTGGTTTATTAGCTGTGACGTGTCTTCATCCGCTTCCATTAGCAGATGTAGCAGAAATGAACATGCAGGAGTGTTGCAGACCTCAGTGTCGCCTTCATACTGCGGAAAGCAAACCTAATTCAGACTATTAGTCATAGAACACGAAAAATGTCCTTATTTAATCTAAAGCATATCAAAAACAGCCAATAGCATTTGAGTTTTAGTTTTACCACAGCTCTGCCAATGAGAGTGGTTGAGCACAAGCGCATTACCTAAAGTAAATGACAAGTGTAGTGTTGCCAACTATTTTCATGGAGAAGGTGCTAAGCTCTGCTCAAAGTGAACTTTATCAGTAGACTAATTTTGAGAAGATCACGTGCTTATGATTGCTTGCGGCTTGTCCTGCATTATTCAATTTATGATTCACCGATCAGGCGATTCCTAAGCCACCCCTGCTGAAAAATCCAGCTTAAACCAGCCTAGGCTGGTTGGCTGGTTTTAGCTGGTTGACCAGGCTGGTCTTAGAGGGGTTTTGGCCATTTCCAGGCTGGTTTCCAGCCTGATCTTAGCTGGTCAGGCTGAAAAATGACCAGCTTAATCCAGCTAAAACCACCTTGACCAGCCTGGTTTAAGCTGGACAAAGCTGGTTTTGGCTGGGCTCCCAGCCTGGCTAGGCTGGTCAAGCTGGTTTTAGCTGGTCATTTTCCAGCCTGACCAGCTAAGACCAAGTTGTAAATGGCTGGAAACCAGCCTGGAAATGGCCAAAACCCCTCTAAGACCAGCCTGGTCAATCAGCTAAAACCAGCCAACCAGCCTAGGCTGGTTTAAGCTGTTTTTTTCAGTAGGGCTATCAATACCCTAAGTTTCATATAACAGCCATCTTCGTTTTGAAGAATCCCCCTTTCCACCCCTACTCCTTCTCCTTTCCTAAATGAGTGGCACGGTGGCCCAGTGGTTAGCACTGTTGCCTTACAGCAAGAACGTCACTGGTTCTAGTCCTTACCAAGCCAGCTGACGTTTCTGTGTGGAGTTTACACTTTCTCCCCGTGCTCTCTTGGGTTTCCCCTGGGTTCCCCGGTTTCCTCCCACCGTCCAAAAACTTGCAACTTAAGTTAATTGACTGATCCAAATCAGCACCATAGACATGCTCCTAGTAAGTAGTTATCTCTTAAGAGCAATCACTATCTGTTCATTAGCTACTACAGCAGGGGAGTTCTCCAGATCTACCTGAGCTCAAACTCCCCTCTCGCCTTGCAAACGGGAGGGAGCCCCGGGCTCGAGGATCTCATAAGCTCAGGGCTCTCTCCTGGGACAGCATGCCAAACACGCTTTATAATCAATCATCAGCTAAGTGTGAACTCTTGAAAAGTCGCTAAATGTTGCTAGATTACATCATTTGTCAATTTGCATAGTAACGATGTCTAGCAGTTTCTGTTTGTTTAACAGATTATGGTTAACAAAGGGGTATTAATATTTGCACTACACTTTACATATGCATGTCAATTCAATTAAAGTTACTGTTGTTTGAATACAGTATATCAGTATAGATGTGTAGGGAATTTGCATTCGTCTCTCAGACTTGGTATTCTCACACAAGTTCAGAAACTGTCACTAAAAGTGCATGAACAAGAAAAGAATAAATGGTAAATAAAAATAGCTAAATTTAAAAGAAAGGAGAAGCAGATCGGTTTGACTGTACAAGGGAAATACCTCACACTCACGGTGCTTAATCTTTTGCCGTTAGTACACAGAGGGCTGAACTGCTTTTGGGCTGCAGGTATGAGAGACGGCTGTGTGGTACTGGGCCACCTGTGAGTGCTCTGAGGCGAGTGAGGCGCCAACAGCATCACCTGCAGCTCATTGAGAAGAGTAGGAACGCTACAGTATGAACAAAATTTGTAAAAGAAATCTCCTGTAACACCAAAAAAGTCGAAAAATTTGCCGCTAGTCGCTTTTTTAAAATTTGTTGTTAGGGGGGTCTGAAAAGTCACTAAATATTGCGACAGAATCACTAAGTTGGCAACACTGAACAATTCTTGAAGGGGCGAGGCCTGTCAGATACTAGAGAGCGTGTCATTGGTCAGAAGATTTGATGAGAAACGGAAGTATTGGGTGACGGTTTTATATATCTTAAAGATTGTATAAATTAAATTTCATTAATTTTTCTTCGGCTTAGTACCTTTTTTTGGTCAGGGGTTGCAACACTATCCAGCATATGTTTTATGCAGTGGATGCCCTTCAAGCTCCAACCCAGTACTGTGATTAGCACTGTTGCTTCACAGCAAGATGGTCGCTGGTTTGAGTCCCGGCTGGGTCAGTTGGCATTTCTGTGTGGAGTTTGCATGTTCTCCTCGTGTTGGTGTGGCTTTCCTCCAGGTCCTCCGGTTTGCGCCTCAGCCCAAACACATGCGCTATAGAGGAAATGAATAAACTAAATTGGCCGTAGTGTATGAGTGTGTCAATGAATGTGAGTGTATGGGTGTTTCCAAGTACTGGGTTGCAGCTGGAAGGGCATCTGCTGTGTAAAACATATGCTGGATAAGTTGGCGATTCATTCCGACCCCTGATGAATAAAGGGACTGAGCCAAAAAATAAATGAATGAATGAGTTTTAAGTCTATAACGCCAATCCCTATATTTAAAGCATTGTTGTGATTTTATCCGCCAGAGTAGTTTTCCGAGAGCGTCTACTACACAACCTTGATGTCTCCCATTGTTTTCTGTCCTTCTGTGTCTTTCTCCTGAAGCATCGATCGAGGTGTCATTGCCTCAATCCACCTCCATTTCACCCCTCGGCTTCTCCTTTTCCTCGTCAGCACTAATCTGCCAAGTCAAGTCCTACGAAAGAGAGCGGCACATGCGGCTCAGAGCAGTCTATTAACTGCGTGGAGAATCATTATGGAGCCAGATCTGTCTCAAAAATCATACATTTATAAAATAAAATTCATACATGCACAACACAATTCACATTTACAAAATCCAATTTATAAGTGCAAAACGCACTTCATAAATACAACACAGAAATTGTGAATTCACAAGTAAAAATCATAAATATTTTTGTCAAATTAATTAGATTTGTGTTTATGAATAGTGTTTTGAATTTATGAATTGGATTTGTGAATTTTTAAGTCATGTTTCGAATTTCTGATTTGACTTCACGAATTGATTTTGCTATTTTAAATTGTGCTTTAAGTTTATGAATTGGATTTGTGTATTTTGCGAATCGAGTTTTGAATTTTTTAATTGTGTTTTGAATATGCAAAGTTACAAATTTAAATTTGAGTAGTGTTTTGAATTTAGGAATTGATTTTGCTTATTTTTAATTGTGTTTTGAAGTTACGAATTTAAATTTGAGTAGTGTTACGGATTTACGAATTTGATTTGCATATTTTAAATTGTGCTTTGAATTTATGAATTGGATTTGTGTATTTTGCGAATCGAGTTTTGAATTTTTGAATTGTGTTTTGAATATACTAATTGGATTTGTGTATTTTTTAATCGTGTTTTGAATTTACGAATAGGATTTTCGTGTTTTTCAATGGGGAATTGGATTTGCATAAATTTGAATAGTGTTTTGAACTTACGAATTGGATTTGTGTATTTTTAAATCATGTTTCGAATTTCTGATTTGACTTCACAAATTGATTTTGCTTATTTTTAATTGTGTTTTGAAGTTACGAATTTAAATTTGGGTAGTGTTTTAAATTTATGAATTGATTTTGCTTATTTTTAATTGTGTTTTAAAGTTACGAATTTAAATTTGAGTAGTGTTTTGAATTTACGAATTGATTTTGCTTATTTTTAATTGCGTTTTGATGTTACGAATTTAATTTTTGAGTAGTGTTTTGAATTTACGAATTGATTTTGCTTATTTTTAATTGTGTTTTGAAGTTACGAATTTAAATTTGAGTAGTGTTATGGATTTACGAATTTGATTTGCATATTTTAAATTGTGTTGTGAATTTACGAATTGGATTTGTGTATTTTGCGAATCGAATTTAGAATTTTTGAATTATGTTTTGAATATACAAAATAGATTTGTGTATTTTTTTATCATGTTTTGAATTTACGAATAGGATTTTCGTGTTTTTCAACGGTGAATTGAATTTGCATACATTTGAATAGTGTTTTGAATTTATGAATTGGATTTGTGTATATTATGGATCGTGTTGAAATTAGATTTGCATGCATTATGAATCATGTTTTGAATGTACAAATTGGATTTGCGTATTTCTTAACCATGTTTTGAACACACTGTATGAATTGGATTTGTGTATTTTTGAATCGTGTTTTTTTCAGGCATGTAAACAATAACAATGGTTTTAATGTATTTCCTCTTTTACATTTTTTATATCTTAATAATTTTAATAACATTAAGTAATGATTGAATTGCCTCTTATTACAGTAATGAATGACAACAAGCAGGAAATGTTCATGGGCCTATGACATCACCACATTGAAGTGGTCTATACAGTATGTGACTTGTGTTGTGGACAGATGAATTATATTTTGTTAATGTATTATTTTTGAGACTGATCTGGCTCCATATATCATTAGCAATGTCACCCAGTCATCTGCATTCACCGGGCACGTCGCATTTCAAGCCCTTAATTCAAAGGCTGACTACAAAGCGACGTTCACTTCAGTGGGATCAACCCTGTGAATACAAACTAAGGCGGGATCGCTTTGGTTCTGCCAATTCCTGTGGTGCTGTCAGAATAAAACACCCACATAAATTGTGCTCGTATGTGTTGAGGAAAAACACGCAGAAGTCAAAACTCTGGAGTTCATTAGAGTTTATAGTGAACACGTCTTCTCGGCTCTTTGAAAGTTTTTCTGCGCATTTTGTCTTTTTCTTTTGGGTCAGAAGTGGGATCGGCTTCATCAGACCTCTCATTAATCTGCTAATGATCATGATTAGATGGCGGGATGCTCTGTTTCCTACTCAGACTCGCTGGGATCTGAGCTTTGCCTGTGAGATTTACTATGCCAGTTTTTATCTTTCAGAACTTTTGACCAAAGGTCCTGCCAATAAAGTGACATTTTGGGCTTTTAATACAGTCGGAAATGTTTGTATTTGAGAGTTTCTGGTGTTTTGAGATTTCTCTGTGCTGAAAAATCTTATCCGATAAACAAAATTGGGAAACAATATATATATTGTGGGGCTAATAATACAGGAGGGCTAATAATATTCTCACAGATATGTTGAAGAGATTCACAAGATTATTTTTGTGCCCAAACGCTGAGCGAATACTATCTTTGACTCCAGCAGTGCTTTTAGATTTCCAATTCACTTCCATTCTAACTCATCTCTAAGCAAAGATCTTAAGCATTCCCTGCTATCGAGCTCACTGCACAGTGTGTAAGTGACTTTAGCATGGACTCACAGTTTCAAATCATTGCTGGTCTTGTCAAGTGTTTGTAAATTGGTGAGTTGATTTGCATGCATGCTTGAGTTTGGGCAGCCGTCGCCTCGGGCTCCTGCGGGCATCACTGACTCTCAGGAATGGTGTGTTTTTGAAGCACATGTCTGGAGGCTGTATTTCACTCACTAACCATAAGACACCCACACTAACACAGAAAAACAATGAACTAAGGTTACTTAAAAACTGAACATTTCCTGTTCATTTACTCACCCACGGGTCATCCAAGATCTAGGTGACTTTTCTCTTTGGTAAAACATTAAAGACGATTTTGAGCTGAATCATTGTTGATATATATTTATATATATAGATTCTTGATGAAAAATAAACATGTACAATTTGGTCCAAATCAATACATACTGTGTACATACTGTGCATTTAAAAGTGTAGTGTGTAGGATTGACTCCTAGTGGTTGAACTAGGTATTTCAGTCCAAATTCAAAATATTGAAGAGGGTTTTTCTTCACTTGGCCCATTCAATGACTAACTCAACCCACATGCAGGTTGCCAGATTGCAACCTGGAGTGCCGGAGTATAATCAACATAGGCTCATTCTGAAAACGTAGCCCTATATACATTTGTGGAGATTGCGAATTATGTAGCCGGAGGAACGTATGGCTGCATTTCATCTTTAAAGCAAATAGCTTTTTGATGAAAAATAAACACGTACAGTTATGTCTAAATTAATACATACTGTGTACATACTGTGCATTTAACAGTGTAGTGTGTAGGATTGACTCCTAGTGGTTGAACTAGGTATTTCAGTCCAAATTCTTAATATTGAATAGGTTTTTTTTTAGTTGACCCATTCAATGACTCACTTGACCCACATGCAGGTTGCCAGATTGCAACCTGGAGTGCCGGAATATAATCAACATAGGCTCATTCTGAAAACGTAGCCCTATATACATTTGTGGAGATTGCGAACCATGTAGCCAGAGGAATGTATGGCTGCATTTCATCTTTAAAGCAAATAGTTTTTGATGAAAAATAAACATGTACAGTTATGTCTAAATTAATACATACTGTGTACATACTATATATTTAAAAGTGTAGTGTGTAGGATTGACACCTCGTAGTTGAACTAGGTATTATAGTGCAAATTCAAAATGTTAAATTATGATTTTTTTTTTCCACTTGACCCATTCACTAACTAACGTAACTCACATGCAGGTTGCCAGATTGCAACCTGAAGTGCCGAAATATAATCAACATAGGCTCTTTCTGAAAACATAGCTCTATTTATATTTCTGGAGATCTTGAATTATGTAGCCAGAGGTACGTATGGCCGCATTTCGTCTTTAAAGCTAACGCTACAGGGCAGTATGACGCCGTTCCTTTTCACGGTTTCCAGCTGACCGCTTACCTCCGCTTTCTGCTGTTACCAGTTTGTCCAGTGGCTCGCCGTGTATGTCGGATGATTTGAGACCCAAAGCGGAGTTGATCGTGATGACGGGGTTTGCGTCCGGGGAATAACGGTTCGAGAAAGCAGGTAAAGCAAAAACAAATGTAAATAACAGGGTGAGCCTTTGGTAGATTCGCGAAAAACAAAAACTGCAAAAAACGTAGCTCCTGGGACGTTTTTGGTGCTCTCCAGATATGTATACAGGGGTACATAATCAGAATGAGCCTGGGTTTAATATAATTAGGTAAACTGGCAGTGGGCTGCTAACAAAGACCGAAACAAAGACAGATATTCGTACACAGAACGCACATTTTAATATTTCTCTCATGTGTATTGTGTTTACAAGCCACTCTTAGTGGTTTTGCGTAAAGAATTTCTCTGTACTCGATGAGCGGGTACATATGGCAAATAAAGTCCTCGACTTCTTGACATTTTCAAAGCAGAATATCAGACTTTAGCATTATTTTTCAGATAAAGAAATATGTTCACTTAGTATGTTTCTTAAGTATCTACAAACATATGGTATTTTTATGCTTTATATAGGCAATAACAGCAGATCATTGACCTTGTGTGTGATGGATCTCCTACTAATTGAAATGCTCTATCTTTTGCAAACTAAGCTGACAGCTAGAAAGAGAAATTGGGAGAGAAGGTGACTCCGCTCACATACTGTCATCTTCACAAATGAGAAAATACACACGGACATGGCTGGAATTTCCTGGGAGTACATGTTTCGCTCTGCAAACTCTTAAGTGCTGTTTGTTTTAGCCTTGGTGCAAGTCCTCCTATTTTATTATAGCACTCTATCATAGGTGAACTCAGCCTATGGCCAGATCTTTACTGATACGGTTAAGAAAAAAAATAATAATGGCATCATTAAGAAGAGTGCTTTTTTTGGCTCATGAATCGTTGCTTTGATCTTGAGGAAACATTTTTCCTTGGTTGTTATTTTTGTCCGTGTACACGGTGGATTTGAGGCCACATGAGAAAGAGGAATCGATTTAACAATGTTCAGAGTCTTCAAGGGATAGTGCACCCAATATTTACTCTATATTTACTCACTTTTATGATTTTTTTTCCCCCGGTTGAACACAAAAGAAGATATTTTGAAGAATTTTAGGGAAAAAAAATCAAATATGGAAGTCAGTGGTTACCAGTTTCCAACATTTTTCTAAATATCTTCTTTTTGTGTTCAACAGAAACTCAACAGAAGTAAATGATAACAGAATTTTTAGTTTCTGTGTGAACGGTCCCTTTAACAAGTCCTACTCTGAGCACCAAAAGAGCAATCTGGGGGTGTGGAGGGGGAGTGTGTGTCAGTTGAAATAATGTATGAAAAGGAACTCCTCTGCAAACACACTCTGTATTTAGTTTTGTGTTTATTTAGGACTTTTTTCCCCTCCTCCATATCGCTCTCTCTGGGGAATGAATGCATATTTGCCACCAACGTTTACACTACGAAATGAGGAAAATATTGTCTTCTGAAATTTTTTCAGCTTTTCATGTTAAGTTTTCAGGCTGGATTGTGTACGTTAGACAACATGACCAGAATATAAATGTTACAAACTGCTCATAGTAAAGTGGCAACACTGAAGCCCAAACCAAGAAAAATATAGTAAATTAAAGTAAATACTACAGTGTATTTTTTTCATCATACTATACTGAAGTACTTAATCTGTGATGGTAGTTTTATATTTGCCATGGGAACACAAAAACTAAAGTAATTTAAACACATTTTTCTACATCTGTATATTATACTACGATACACACCACAGTTTAGTGTAGTCAGAACATATACTACAGTATTTATTACAGGTTTTCAGTTCAGTTAATACACTACCTGAAAAACGTCTTGTCACCTATCCAAGTTTTAGGAACAGCAGATAATAACTTGACTTCTAGTTGATCATTTGGTATCAGAAGTGGCTTATATGAAAGGTAAAGGCCTCTAGATGACGCCTATTTGACCACAATAAAATATGATCATGTCTTGATTATTAATGATTTCATTAGGACAGTAAGGTCTGACTCTGCATAGACTAAAGTCTCATCACTGAACCTTCAATAATGTCCAGTATAGAATATGTGGTCATGCTGCAGTGGAAACAGAATGAATATTGTGTCTGAATCCATCATGAGCTTGGAGGACTGCATCCATACATCTCTGACATGACTCAAATCACTGATTAATAAAGTCATCTGGAATGGTGAAGAAAGCGTTCATGCAGGACTCCCAGAGTTCATCAAGATTATTTAGATTCATCTTCAATGCCTCCTCCTCCATCTTAACCTAGACATGCTCAATATTGGTCATGTTTGGTGACTGGGCTGGCCAATCCTGGAGCACCTTGACCTTCTTTGCTTTCAGGAGCTTTGATGTGGAGGCTGAAGTATGAGAAGGAGCGCTATCCTGCTGGAGAATTTGCCCTCTCCTGTGGTTTGTAATGTAATGGGCAGCACAAATGTCTTGATACCTCAGGCTGTTGATGTTGATCATCCACTCTGCAGATCTCTCGCACGCCTCCATACTGAATGTGACACCAAACCATGATTTCTCCTTCACCAAACTTGACTGAATTCTATGAGAATCTTGGTCTATGTGGGTTCCAGTAGGTCTTCTGCAGTATTGGTGATGATTGGGATGCAGTTTAACAGATGATTCATCTGAAAAATCCACCTTCTGACACTTGTCCTAATGATCCACTAGAAGTCAAGTTATTATTTGTTGCTCTTACAACTGAGATCCACGACACGACTCTTATTAGGTAGTGTACAATGGGCCGTAACATGCTCATAGTAAAGTGGCAACACTTAACAGTAAGCCCAAATGAAAAAAAAACTAGTAATTTAAAGTAAACACTGCAGTGTTTTTCAATCATACTATAGTAAAGTACTATATACAATGACTTGCCTAATTACCCTAACTTTAACCTTATTAACCTAGTTAAGCCTTTAAATGTCACTTTAAGCTGAATACTAGTATCTGGAAGAATATCTAGTCTAATATTATTTACTGTCATCATGACAAAGATAAAATAAATCAGTTATTAGAGATGAGTTATTAAAACTATTATGATTAGAAATGTGTTGAGGAAATCTTCTCTCTGTTAAACAGAAATTGGGGAAAAAATAAACAGGGGGGCTAATAATTCTGACATCAGCTATATATAAGAAAGACGTTGTTATGCCATCTCCAAATCCAGGATTGGCTCATTTGTAGCTTTCCCATCGAATGTTTTTGTAAACCACAGGAAAGCTCACTATGAGGTCCGTCCATGTTGATTTCTTATTGAACTGTCATGCAAACCCCATTTAAGTGATCTGCATTAGTCAAAAACACATGTGTGGATTCACGGAGGAGAAGAAAAACAAGGAAAACACGGAGAGCTGGGAAAATCCAACTGTTCTGCTGACAAAGAGGATCCACGGAGGGAAAGTAGGAACACACGAAGACTAATGTTTGGTTCAGACACACAGACGTTAGTTTAATGAGCAGATGTTGTCATTTGGAAGCAGATAATGTTTCAATCTGTTCTCAGATTAAAGCCTTCAAGTTTTCGGTCTCCAGTGGTGTTTTAGTCAGTGTTTGGAGCGTGAAGACGCAGTGACGGGAAAAGATGTCGCATTAATGCCAAGTCACAGTTACTAGCCGTAAAATAAACCATAAAAATGGGAAATGAGAAGCTTGATGACCTGCTAGTTAGAGAAATGTTGAACATATTTAATTATTTACAGTTATTTAAATGTAAGGGACTGAGAAATGATTTTAAAAGTCAAACATATTCATTCATTCTTTCATTCATTTTCTTTTCGGCTTAGTCCCTTTGTTAATCCAAGGTCGCCACAGCGGAATGAACCGCCAACTTATCCAGCATATAATTTACACAGAGCATACCCTTCTTTTCAAGACACTAGTATTCAGCTTAAAGTGACATTTAAAGGCTTAACTAGGTTATTTAGGTTAAAGTTAAGGTAATTAGGTAAGTCATTGTATAACAGTGGTTTGTTCTGTAGACAATCAGTAAAAATGTTGTTTAAGGGGGCTAATAATATTGACCTTAAAATGGGTTTAAAAAAGATTTATTTATTTATTTTTTATTTACTTATTTATTTTGTTTTATTTCGTTTTATTTTTCAATTTATTTACCTATTTATTTTATGTATTTATTGTATTATTTTATTTTTTTCTGATTATTTTATTTTATTTTACTTTATTTTTCATTTTATTTATGTATTTATTTAACTATTTTTACAATTTTATTTGTTTATTTGTTTGTTTATTTATTTTTGTTTATCTTATTTATTTTTATTTTTCATTTTATTTATGTATTTATTTATTCATTCATTTATTTATTTATTTATTTTATTCTTTGTTTCTGATCTGTTTATTTTATTTTATTCATTTGTCTTGTTTAAATTAATTTTATTTTTATTTTATTTACATATTTATTTATGTATTTATTGTATTATTTTATTTGTTTATACATTTTTTCTGTTTATTTTATTTTAATTTATTTTTCATTTTATTTATGTATTTATTTAATCATTTTTTACAATTGTATTTATTTATTTATTTGTTTATTTTTTTTATTTAGTTTTACCTATTTAGTTTTATTTTTCTTTTCTTTTTTAAATTTATTTATGTGTATTTATTTGGTTTTTAATTTAAAAAATCTGTTTATCTAATTTTATGGTTTATTTTATTTTGTTTTAATTTATTTTTCATTTTATTTATGTATTTATTTGTTTATTTTATTTATTTTTTATTTATGCATTTTTTTCTATTTGATTTTGTTTTATTTTTATGTTATTTAATTTTTCATTTTTTATTTATTAATTTTCTATTTGTTATTTTATTTTATTTGTTTATTTAATTTTTCTGAAAGTATGTTGCATATTGAAAAATAAATAAACAAAAGAGTCAATAAATTTACATTTACTCTTTTCTGTTATTTAATAGCTACTTTTCATCACCCAATTTATTTCTTATATTAATTTCTACCCTGTATTTTCTTCCTACTCCATGTCTATTCTGATTAATAAACAAGTTTGATTTCACAAGTAAAACAGATTTCAGTGTTGACTTAGCATTGATTCCTGCTCTTAAGAGTGAGTGTCTCTGTTTCTGCCTAGCAGTGGGACTGTCCCAAAATATCACATGTCCCATAAAGGTCACTTCAGTGCAGTATTTACATTAGTGCTGTCATTGCTTTTATTTTAGTAGAAATAAAATAAATAAGACTTTATCCAGAAAAAAGGTAGAGGAAATACTGTGAAAAATTCCTGAATCTGTTAAACATCATTTTGGAAATATTTGAAAAACAATCAGAGGGGGCAAAAACTTGTGACTTCAGCTGTATACTGTTGCTGTAGAGCGTGGGAGAAGTGGAGTGCTTATCTTTTCAGTGCTTTTTCTTCATGTTTAATGTTGTTTCTGTCACAGATAAGCACGTTTACTCTTTCATTTGACTGAACATGAGCTATTCCAGACCCTTCCGGCCCTTGTTTGGATATTCCTTGCTTAAGCATAAAACATTTGCTGGTTATTTTTACACCACTTGTGGGAAAAAAATGTCTTTCGAATCTTTTCTACTGATGTCATTTACAGTGTGTCTCTTTTCTACTGATGCAGTACTTTTCTGATTAGTACACTATAAAATGGCTGTAATTTCAATGCTGAAAAAACTGCAAAAAAGCTACAGTAAAAATCTGTTCGACATCATTATTGCTCAGATAAAGTAAGAGGGAAGCCGTACGGGCCCTACACATATACACAATAATTCATTAATTTATTTATTATTTAGTTAATACATTTTATTTTGTTTTATTTATTCATATATTTTTATTTTGCTTTATTTTATTTCATTTTATTAAATCTTTTATTTTATTTATGTGTTACTCTTTTTTTGTATTTTCTTCATTTTGTTTTTATTTTATTTCATTTTTCATTGTATTTATTTATTTATTTTATTTATGTTTAATTTTGTTTTATTTAATTATCTATTTGTTTTTTATTTTATAACATTTTTCATTTTATTTATTTATTATTTTTTATTATTTTCTTCTTTTTATTAAATAATATTTTATTTACTTATTTATTTAACTACTTATTTAATCTATTTATTTACTTACTAACTTGTTTTGTTTTATTTACTTATTTTGTTTTGTTTTATTTTGTTATTCATTTTGTTTATTTATTTATTCTATTTATTTATTTGCTTTAACTTTTGTTTATTTATTTATTTGTTTATTTATTTATTTATTACTTTTTAATTTTTTCCTTCAATTTTTATTTTATTTTATTTTGTTTTATTTTTTATTTTATTTTATTTATTTTTTTATTTTATTTATTTATTTATTTATTTATTTATTTATTACTTTTTATTATTTTTTTATTTATTTACTTAGTGACTTACTTGTTTTGTTTTATTTATTTATTTTGTTTTATTTTATTTTACATTTAATTTATTTATTCTTATTATTTTATATTATTTATTTAAATGTTTTGTTTTGCTTTATATTATTTTGTAAAATAATCTTTTATTTTATTTATTTAAGGCTTTTTTATTATTTTGTTCAATTTATTTAATTTTAATTTTATTTATTTATTACATGTTTTTGTTTTATTTTATTTTATTTAATTTTATTTATTGATTTATTTATACATTCATTTTTATGAAAGTATCTTGCATATTAATTAAACTAATTTTACCGCCTACTTTTCACCACTCAATTAATTTCTACTCTCTGTCTCCCTCCCATATCCATTATAACTTATAAACAAGTTTGATTTCACAATTAAAACAGATTTCAGTGTTGACTTAGCAAAGATTCCTGCCCTTATGAGTGAATGTTTCTGTTTCTGCCTAGTGGGATTGTCCCAAAATATCCCATGTCCCCTAAAGGTCACTTCAGTGTTGAGGGAAGGTTTTCCTAGTCCAGTATTTACATTAGTGGAGCTGTGGGCTTGTTATAGCACAGCAGAAATGTTTGTTTAACTGATTATCAAGGTATTTCCACTCGGTGTTCAGTCAATGACTCTCCCACGTGCGATTCTGATTGCCGTTCGCAGCATATGGGAAACGTCAACCCAGATGAGTCAGGATTCATTTCGCAAAATACAGACTGTTAAAGGCTATATGTTAAATTATATCAGAGTTTCCAGTCCTTTCTCTAACACTATAATGAAACTGCTGGAGACACAACAAGAAACATGGTGTATGTCTTCAAGAACTAAAACTGAATCGTGACAGTCAGCTTCAGGGTTTTTTATTTCAGTCTCTCTCTCCTTGAGTCTCCTCATCTTTTACGCTCTTAGTTGGACAATTGTTTTCACTTCTCATTCCTCATCGCCAGCTTCACCCTTTCCGTCTACGGTCTTCAACCTCTCTCATTCCAGTCTGTCAAACCGCACGCAGTCGCAATGCTCCGGCGCTCATGCGGGACTCTCACTCTTTCTCTACATCTGCCTCCAAATCCTCCCTACAGTCTTTCTTCTCAAGAGAAAAGAGAAATCAACACAATCTTAAGATAAGTCTCGTTCAGGAGTGTGTTTCTCAACCAATAGCATAACTTCTAAATTATTGTAGTATGACTCTTTGTTGAAGAAACAAACTAGGTTTATTCCTGCACTGAAATAAATGAAACTGCTGTATCTTTTCAATCAAAGCACATTTTACATTGGGTTAAAAGTGCAGTATGTAAGTTTGACACCCAGTGGTTGAACTAGGTATTGCACATCTGGTTCAAAACACACTCAAGCGCAGGTAGCCAGATTGACGACATTAACAGGAGCTTGCCTGACTATCGAGCCTAAAGGCTGATTTATGTTGTGTTATAAATAAAAGCAACTGCACGTGTTAGAAGGAATGTTTTCCATATTAAAAGGAGTTTTCGTCCTAACCAACACTTGAAATTTATATTTTAGAAACGGCTTCCATTAAAATAAAAACGAGTAAACATTTAAATTAAAATGTGCTTTTGAAAGTTAATTAAAAATGACACTGATCTTAAAAAGGAAATGGAAAACTGCTGTACTTAAATGTAAAGTATTATCATAAAGTAACCTATTCATTAAAACCTGTAAATGTTGCTTGGACCTCATAAATATAGGCTAAATGTCGTCATATTCATATATAAACTCTTTTTGACACATTTTTAAATATACAAATAAGTCATATATACATGTAACATACAGTTAAAGTCAGAATTATTAGCCCCCCTATGAATTTATTTTTCTTTTTTTAATATTTCCCTGATGATGTTTAACAGAGCAAGGAAATTTTCACAGTATTTCTGATAATATTTTTTCTTCTGGAGAAAGTCTTATTTGTGTTATTTTTTCTAGAATAAAAGCAGTTCTTAATTTTTTAAAAGCCATTTTAAGGTCAAAATTATTAGCCCCTTAAAGCTATTTTTTTTCCTCCAGAACAAACTATCGTTATACAATAACTTGCCTAATTACTCTAACCTGCCTAGTTAACCTAATTATCCTAGTTAAGCCTTTAAATGTCACTTTAAGCTGTATAGAAGTGTCTTGAAGAATATCTAGTCTAATATTATTTACTGTCATCATGGCAAAGATAAAATGAATCAGTTCTTAGAGATGAGTTATTAAAACTATTATGTTTAGAAATGTGTTGAAGAAAATCTGCTCTCCATTAAGTAGAAATTGGGGACAAAATAAACAGAGGGGCTAATAATTCAGGGGGGCTAATAATTCAGACTTCAACTGTATATCTTTGAAATATAAACATTAACTTATATTTTAAATATATGAATTGAATTTACATACTTAAATTAGAAATTAGATCTTCTTACTGCACGTTAGAGTAGGCTTTGTGTGCCAGAGAAGCAAGTGATTAAACCACCTGTCAGCCCCAACAACCCTTACAAATATGCAGAGGAAATTAGCTTCAACAAACATTAGAAAGTTGAAAATAAAATATAAGGTTTAGCCTATTAAAATCAATTTACTGATCACATCTAGGTGACGCAATGGTACAGTAGGTAGTGCTTCGCCTCACAGCAAGAAGGTCGCTGGTTTGAGCCTCAGCTGGGTCAGTTGGCATTTCTGTGTGGAGTTTGCATGTTCTCCCCCTGTTAGCGTGGGTTTCCTCCGGGTGCTCCGGACATGTGGTAAAGACATGTACAGGTGAATTGGGTAATCTAAATTGTCCGTAGTTTATGAGTGTGTTTGGGTGTTTCCCAGTACTGGGTTGCAGCTGGAAGGGCATCCGCTGAGTTAAACATGTGCTGGATAATTTGGCGGTTCATTCCACTGTGGTGACCCCCGATTAATAAAGGGACAAAACCAAAAAGAAAATGAATGAATGAATGATATTCAGAGTTGATGTATTTCTAATGTGAGTTTGATCAACTTCTTGGGTGAAAGCACAAGCAGAAAAAGTCGAAAAAAAAAAAAAATCACAATCGAAAATGATTAAGGGGCTTATAATATTGACCTTAAAATTAGTTTCTAAAAATGTATTCCAGCTAAAATAAAGTAATAAGTTCATTTTTTATAAAAGAAACTAAAAATATTAAATGAAATGCTTTGAAAATGTCCATCATTTGTTCTTAAATAATACAGATTTTCACAGAAGGACTAAACACTTTGCATTCAGCTGTATACATTATCTGTCCTCAGTGGATCTCTCTTTTTTTTGTACACATTTCAATATATTCCAGCTTTCCAAAGGCTGCTTTCCTGAACATAAAAGCTATAATGCCACCTCCTTTAGGGAGACGTTTTGCACCCTGGTGTCAAATGCAAATTTATCTTGAGATATGGTCAAAAGAGATCCCTTCTTAAGCCTCCAGAGATATCAATATGGATGCTCCGGCGACACTTGACTCTTTAAAAAACGGTTCAAGTAAAGAGACATTATTTCATATTTTATTAACTCGGCCCCTTCAGTCAGACTCCTCTGCACCCTTCAAACCTTGGCCTCTTTGAAGAATAGAATAGTTATCCAGCAGAAAAAAAAACCAAGGTCGTATTTTTGTAATATCCAAAGAAATTATGCCTGATTTAGCCAATCATTTCATTTGCGACATATGAAGTGCGACAGAAGGAGGAGAAAAAAAAAACGAAAGAGGAATTACGGCCTTGGCCTACCTGTCTGTGCTCATCATTTCTCCGGCTGATCAGTATTCCCCGCACTCCTGGTCCTCTCCATTACCCAACACTGGCAGCCAGTCAGGGACACTTTCCTTTGGCAGGTAAGCGGCCCGCAAGGACAAAATGGACACACGGGCAATTTAAATGATTGGAAGCAGTAAGTAATATATTAGAGAGGCCTGTGTTTGAAAAAGTCCGAAGTAAATTGCGTGTTATTAGTGCCAACTCAGCGAAGCAGAAAACACAAGGTTTATTGAGGAGCCGGTCAAAGCTGGAGATGATATTGTGTGGCGTTTTCATGATAGCTTTAGATCTAAGTGTGCGTCTGCATGACAACAGTGTATCTTTTACAAACGTTTGTATTATTAGACCTGTTTATTAATAGTTAGTAAGGTAGTAGCTGCCTGGATTTAGGTTTTGAGTAGGACTGATACACAGTTAACATCTTAATAATAGACAGGTGATAAGGCAGTAGTTAATAGCGTAAATTGTGACACACTAAAGTGTTACCGTTTTCTTTTTTGTTGTTGTTAATGAAGGACAAATGGCTTGCGGATCTATTCAATGGAGGTTTATAGGTCCTTCACTGGGGCTTTTGCCCTTAGCACAGAAACTTTCCAAAGACATTTGTTTCTTACTCATTTTGCTGCTTGTGGGTTCAATTTTGGCGCTCAAGTGACTGAGAATCCATTGTCAAAAAAGCTCAACAGAGGCTGTACTTTCTTTGTCAGCTGAGGAAGTTTAACCTCCCAAAGGAGCTGCTGAAACAGTTCTACACCTCCATCATTGAATCAGTCATCTGCACATCAATAACTGTCTGGTTTAGCTCAGCTACTAAATATGACCTCCAAAGACTACGTCGAATAGTTCGGACTGCTGAGCGAATCACTGGTACAACCCTTCCTACTCCCCAAGAACTGTACTTATCCAGAGCGAGCAGAAGGGCTGCCAAAATCACTCTGGACCCCTCACACCCAGCACACTGCCTCTGAACTTTTACCTTCTGGTCGACGCTACAGAGCACTGCGCACCAGAACAGCCCGACACAGAAACAGTTTCTTCCCTCAGGCAATCCATCTCATGAACACTTGATGATAATAATTGTGGAACCAACATCACTACTTGCAATACACTTTTATACAAGTATACACTTATTTAACACACTTTACATGCCAATTTGCACATAACAGCTGCACATATAACGTTGTATATAGTAATAAACATGTACATACACTTACTACACTACTTCTATTTTTAAAAAATATATATTTATTATCTGTTTTTGTCCTGTCTCTGTAATGCTGTTGCACTGTAGAAGCTCTGTCACCAAAACAAATTCCTCGTATGTGTAAACATACCTGGCAATAAAGCTCTTTCTGATTCTGATTCTGATTCTGAGATGTAAGCCAGAGAATACACTCATTTTTCAAAATGAAAGATGGTTTAGACTCGGATAATAAAACAGAAATAATTACTGATTTCTTGTGACTACTTCAGTTTTGGTAGTGTAGCCACGGTCATGCACTCTCTGCCCCTTAGACTTCTATCCATATGCATGTGAAAATCCAGCAAAGCAAGCTCGTGCATCATGTTTCGCTTGATGCTGCTTTCCAAAGTTCAATAGAGAATCAAAACGTGACCTCTCAGTACAGAAATGTGAAATATGGAGCAATCACTTGCTTTATCAATGTCTAATCGTCTTGTTTAATCCCGCCAAATATCTACAAATACTTAAATCAGGAAGCATTTTCTAGATGAGCAGAACATACTGTCTTGTTTATGGAGATAATATGTCAAACTTAAGCTAGATTTTTTAATATAATCTGCTAATAGGGAAAGCAAAATAATCTTATGTCAAAAGGAAAAACATGATTAATTGACTTAACCTACTGGCAGAGTATTTTGCATCTTTGCTTGATGTAATTAACCGAAACTATAATAAAAATGACTCCTCAATGAAATGACCACTTCAGTTTTGGTAGTGTAGACGCGGTCACACTCTTTGCCCTATAGACTTCTATTTATATGCATGTGAAAATCCAGAAACGCAAGCTCGTGCATCATGTTTCGCATGAAGCTGCTCTCCAAAGTTCAATAGGGAATCAAAACATGACCTCTCAGTACAGAAATTTCAGATATGGAGCAATCGCTTGCTTTATCTATGTGTATTCGTCTTGTTTAATCCTGCCAAATATCTACAAATATTTAAACCAGGAAGCATTTTCTAGACAATACAGAACATACTGTCTTGTTTTAGGAAATAATATGTCAAACTTAATATAATCTGCTAATAGGGAAAGCTTAATATTTTTATATCGACAGAAAAAAAACATGATTAATTGACTTAACCTACTGCCAGAGTATTTTGCATGTTTGCTTGATGTTATTTACCGAAACTATAATAAAAATGACTCCTCAACGAAATTACCACTTCAGTTTTGGTAGTGTAGACGCGGTCACATTTTTTGTCCCTTAGACTACTATTCATATGCATGTGAAAATCCAGAAAAGCAAGCTCATGCATCATGTTTCGCATGAAGCTGCTCTCCAAAGTTCAATAGGGAATCAAAACGTGACCTCTCAGTACACAAATTTCAGATATGGAGCAAACACTTGCATTATCTATGTGTATTCGTCATGTTTAATCCCGCCAAATATCTACAAATATTTAAACCAGGAAGCATTTTCTAGACGAGCAGAACATACTGTCTTGTTTTAGGAAATAATATGTCAAACTTAAGCTAGATTTTTATTATAATCTGCTAATAGAGAAAGCAAAATAATCTTACGTCAAAATAAAAAACATGATTAATTGACTTAACCTACTGGCAGAGTATTTTGCATGTTTGCTTGATGTAATTGACCGAAACTATAATAAAAATGACTCCTCAACGAAATGACCACTTCAGTTTTGGTACACTGAAAAACATTATTCAAAGATGATTTCTTGGATTTACTCAGTTTTTTTACGTTAAGTGGTTGTAAACAATTTATTTGGGCTGAATTTAAACAAATAAATTAAGTTGAACATTATTAAATTTTATTTGTTTGTTTTAATTCAACACAAATAAATTGTTTGCATCAGTTTTCAGTGTAGTGTAGACGCGGTTACACTCTTTGCCCTATAGACTTCCATTCATATACATGTGAAAATCCAGAAACGCAAGCTCGTGCATCATGTTTTGCTTGATGCTGCTTTCCAAAGTTCAATAGAGAATCAAAACATGACCTCTCAGTACAGGAATGTGAAATATGGAGCAATCACTGTCTAATCGTCTTGTTTAATCCTGCCAAATATCTACAAATTCTTAAATCAGGAAGCATTTTCTAGACAAGCAAAACATACTGTCTCGTTTTAAGGAATAATGAGTCAAAATGAAGTGAGTTTTTCATAAAACAAGCTAAATAATCTGACAATAGGGTAAGAAAGATAATCCTATGTCAAAAGGAAAAACAAGATTATTTTGTTCACCCCATTGGCAGATTATTGAGCGTGTTTTAAGAAAAAACTCACTTAATTTGGAGTCCTTATTTCTGAAAATAAGAAAATATGTTTTGCTTGTCTAGAAAATGCTTCTTGATTACAGATTTGTTTTGCTAATTGAACTAGAAACAAGACAAAAGCATCTTTTTTTTGCAGTGTAGCTGGCACTAAGACTCATGACTGTGTATCATACAGAGATTCTGCTGAGTTCCCCCTCTATAATTAGGGATTAATCCTCAAATCTCGGACACGCGGCCCTCAGTGAGCGTCGATGGATTAGAGATGCAAATATGAAGTCTGAGAGTCGTCCCTGGTGACCTGAACTCCCATCTTTGGTGTGGAGCTTGTTTGTGGGTCTGCGTTTCCCATAATCCTCCATGGAGAGCTGAAATTGGTCCTCGGTCTCATTAGAGGGTCCGGCCAGAACCCTAACACACCTGAGATCGATGGCTACAGGCCTTTAAGTGCTCGTCTTGGTTATTAAACGCAGGGGAAGCCAATTTCTGGCCCGAGGAAAGTTAATCCGATCACACATTAGGAGCCCATATTGGCTGGAGTGGGAGAACAGGATGAAAACGGGGTCGTGTGTGTGTCCTCTATGTGTACTTTCCAGATGGACTGTTCAACAAAAGCAATATTGTCCGAGCGGTATCACATGCTCGCCGCAATCCATGCCTGCCTTGTGTTTCACTTTAAAAATATGCAGAAATGTTCTTATATTAAAATATTGGAGATGTTGTAAACTCATGTGATTTCCTTCCCATGAGAAAGCGGATGCTGGAGTTGTTGGCTCATCTGCTTTTTGACTGATAAGAATCATCGCTATTTTATAAATGCGTAGTTATTTTTATAAATGTTATTTTATACATACATAAATCATGTTACCTTGTTTTACCATGCATTTATTGTATTTATTTCTATTTATTTGCAAATAGAATTATTTATATATATATTCTTTATTTATCTATTTATTTTATTTTATTATTATTTTATTTTGTTTGTTTATTTATATCAGAAAAAAAACTTTAGGGGCTAACAATACTTTAAAATTACCTTAAAATTGCTGCTTTTATTCCAGCCAAACTGGATGAAATATGACTTTCTCCAGAATAAACAAAATTATAGGAAATACTGTAAAAAGATCCTTAAAATTTTAACAAAATTAAAATTAAGAATGAATTACAATTAAAATAAGGGCTGATAATTTTGAATTCAACTGTATGTGCGTATATAGGTATGTAAGTAAATATAAGTAAATAAGTAAATAAATAAGTACACAAGTAAATAAGTAAATAAACAAATAAGTAAATACATAATTAAATTAATAAATAAGTAAAAAAAGTAAATAAATACATATTTAAATAAGTAGATAAGTAAATAAATAAGTAAATAAATAAATAAATAAGTAAATAAATAACTAAATTAATAAATAAGTAAATAAATTAATTAATAAATACGTAAATAAATAAATAAGCAAATAAGTAAATAAATAAATACATAACTAAATTTATAAATAAGTAAACAAGTAAATAAGTAAACAAGTAAATAAGTAAATAAACAAATGAGTAAATACATAATTAAATTAATAAATAAGTAAACAGGTAAATAAGTAAATAAACAAATAAGTAAATGAGTAAACACATAACTAAATTAATAAATAATTAAATAAATAAGTAAAAAAGTAAATGAATACATAATTAAATAAGTAAATAAGTAAATAAGTAAAAAATAAGTAAATAAGTAAATACATAACTAAATTAATAAATAAGTAAATAATTAAATAAATAAGTAAAAAAGTAAATTAATACATAATTAAATAAGTAAATAAATAAGTAAATAAGTAAATAAGTAAAAAATATGTAAATAAGTAAATAAATGCAAGTTTTACATTACACATGAACTGTACATTGCTAAATAAATACATATAAAACAATTAAACAAATTTTAAAAATTTTATATATATATATATATATACTCACACATATACAGTTGTCAGCATGATTAGTCAGAATTCAGAATTATTAGCCCCCCTGTTTATTTTTCCTCCAATTTCTGTTTAACGGAGAGCAGGTTTTTTTCCAACACATTTCTAATCATAATAGTTTTAATAACTCATCTCTAATAACTGATTTATTTTATCTTTGTCATGATGACAGTAAATAATGTTTTACTAGATATTTTTCCAGACACTTCTACACAGCTTAAAGTGACATTTAAAGGCTTAACTAGGTTAATAAGGTTAACTAGGCAGGTTAGGGTAATTAGGCAAGTTATTGTATAACGATGGTTTGTTCTGTAGACTATTGAAAAAAATATATATTGTATAACGATGGTTGAAACTATTCTATTGAACTAAAAAATACTAGTGAAAAAAATAGCTTAAAGGGGCTAATAATATATAATTTTGACCTTAAAATGGTTTTTAAAAATTTTCAAACTGCTTTCATTCAAGCTGAAATAAAACAAATAAGACTTTTTTCCAGAAGAAAAAATATTATAGGAAATACTGTGAAAATTTCCTTGCTCTGTTCAACATCATTTGGAAATAATAATAAAAAAAAGAGAATAGAGGGGGGCTAATAATTCAGACTGTTAGGTTAAGGTTGGGGTTTGGGTTAGTGTAAGTTGACATGTACTTGCAAAGTTTCTTATAGTCAGTTAAATGTCTGTTTAGCAGCAGTATCAACAGATATTAGGGGTTTGACAACAGGTACAGGTACATATTGTATAAGTTTAACTAAATTCAGTTCCAAAACTGAGCTGTGCATATTAGAAAGGTCTCTTATATTTAAAAAAATATAAGCCATACTAATACCCTAATATGCTTAATTAATAAATACCTTTACATTAAGTATTTTGGACTAAAAAATGCTAATTACTTGTTTATTAAAAATGTACCTTTTCATTTAAATACTTACGTCTTCTTAAAAATAATAAGGAAAATAAATAATTGAATGAATGAATGAAAAAATTGTGTTTTGTGAGTCTTAAAGGATTAGCAAAGTGTTTCTTACTTCCCAAATGTATGCATTAAATAACATTATATGCTATTTCAGAGCGTATATATCCACTGGAATTGTGAATGGAGTCACAGTTATGAGTTACAGTTGCTTAATAATGAAAAATGTGTATTTACCTGCTTTGAGCAAATTAGTATAATCATTCATCATGCTGCAGGTGGTTTGATTCTCCTCAAATATTTTGTGATTAGAATAATAAGATTAAATAAGGAGATGAACGCATCCATCAGATGAGAAACCACCTGCTCCTTTAGTCATTTCAGAGGAATCTGTTTCTTAAATTCCACATGCGGTGAAATTACAAACTGTCTGATGCCAAAAAGACATGAAGGATTGTTGAGAAGTTCCACATGGATTCCTTCATTTTCATCATCATTTAACATATTTGTTAAAACCTGCAGTGATTTTCCCGCCATTTCCCCCTAATAGTTTCCTCAGATGTATTTTTGGCTTTCCTTGTACTTCAGCACAGATTTTTCTGCATTATTATTATACTTTTAGACATTGCTGATCAGATGTGATCTTTCTATTATATATTTTATATAAGTTTGAGTTCGATAGCAAAGTTCCTTGACTATTACGCCGTATTTCCTCAGACATGATTTAAAAAGGATGTATGTGTTGAAGGCTGCAGTGATTTTTTTTCCCGCCATTTTCCCCTAATGGTGTCCTCAGACATGTTTTTGGCTTCTTTTCAGCACAGATTTTTGTGTATTATTATACTTTTAGACGTTGCTGATCAGATTTGATCTATCTATTATACACTTTATAAAAGTTTAAGTAAAGCAGCAAAGTTCCTTGATTATAACCCCAGGTTGAAAGTATAGTTTCTGTCCATATCGGCCTAGGAAAAAACAACTCTTCATTTTCTGTTTGTCTTGGTACATCATGTATCTACAAAAGACTTAGGCTAAAAAGACATGAAGGATTGTTGAGAAGTTCCACATGAATTCCTTCATTTTCATCATCATTTAACATGTTTGTTAAAGGCTGCAGTGATTTTCCCGCCATTTCCCCCTAATAGTTTCCTCAGATGTATTTTTGGCTTTCCTTGTACTTCAGCACAGATTTTTCTGCAGTATTATTATACTTTTAGACATTGCTGATCAGATGTGATCTTTCTATTACATATTTAATAAAGGTTGGAGTTTGATAGCAACGTTCCTTGACTATTACGCCATATTTCCTCAGACATGATTTAAAAAGGATGTATGTGTTGAAGGCTGCAGTGATTTTTCCCGCCATTTTCCCCTAATAGTGTCCTCAGACATGTTTTTGGCTTCTTTTCAGCACAGATTTTTGTGTATTATTATACGTTTAGACGTTGCTGATCAGATTTGATCTATCTATTATACACTTTATAAAAGTTTAAGTAAAGCAGCAAAGTTCCTTGATTATAACCCCAGGTTGAAAGTATAGTTTCTGTCCATATCGGCCTAGGAAAAAACAACTCTTCATTTTCTGTTGGTCTTAGTACATCATGTATCTACATAAGACTTAGGCTAAAAAGACATGAAGGATTGTTGAGAAGTTCCACATGGATTCCTTCATTTTCATCATCATTTAACATATTTGTTAAAGGCTGCAGTGATTTTCCCGCCATTTTCCCCTAATAGTTACCTCAGACATATTTTTGGCTTTCCTTCTACTTCAGCACAGATTTTTCTGCATTATTATTATACTTTTAGACATGGCTGATCAGATGTGATCTTTCTATTACATATTTTATAAAAGTTTGAGTATGACAGCAAAGTTTCTTGATTATTACGCCGAATTTCCTCAGACATGATTTAAAAATGATGCATGTGTTGGCTGCAGTGTTTCCCGCCATTTTCCCCTAATAGACATATTTTTGGCTTCCCTTGTACTTCCGCACAGATTTTAGGGTATTACTATTATACTTTTAGACATGGCTGATCAGATCCGAGTTGCATTCGCTAAAACACTGTTTTCGCTTTACTCTGTTATTCCCTGAAAGCCCCATTAGTTAGCTCCCCCATTATCTGCAAACCGCATGTCACTTCTTGTTATTACTTGTTTGACGTTAGTAACATATAATGTAATTTCACCGAAGCTGAACCAGCATGTTTGGATGTCATTTGATCCCTTATTTTTTGTTCTCAAGACCATCTCTGTGCGTTTTGAGCCTTAAGCTAATTACCTAGCGTACTCCCAGACATAGGTTATAGTTATAGAGTTACTCCTCCTCGTCATTACGGACATGAACCCAATGTGAACTGACCATTGATGAAAGGAAGTGTACTAAAAATCATTATTGAGTTCAGATTGTAATTGAATAATAAGGTCTCCCTCGGCCTGCTGGGTGTTTCTCAGACATACCTCGGATTTCACGGTTGTGCTTTCATTGGGATTGCGTCTGTAAATTCGGCTTTCCTGTGAGCTGCATATGCATGCGCCGGGAATCAGATGGTTGGCGCAATATGGGCATATGCTGCAGCAGGACGTCGTCGAGGGATGACAGGTGGTTGCAGGGGTATTTGCATAATTATGGATGTACCGAATACACTGTAAGCGAGTCATAAAACCGAGAACTGAGAGTTTCAGACGCTCAGAGCTTCTGCCAGGAGAGACACTAACAGTGAATCTGCCTGTCGACACTGCAGACAACAAGACAACACTTTACTTTTACTCTGCCTGAAGCTGAGCAATGGAGGAAATCTGCCCTGTCAGAGAAACTGAAGGCCTTCGGGGGGTGTTTACTTTTACCCGCAGGTTTAATATGGTTCTATAAGGGGCTGTTTGACTCTGGACTGCTTTTAGATCTTGTTTGGCATTCATAAAATGGAGCACTTTCTATGAAACATAATGCTGTTGAATATTAATAATAATAATAATAATAATAATAATAATAATAATAATAATAATAATAATAATAATAATAATACATAAGGGACCACTTGACAATTCTCTGGATTTAGGGGATTATTTGTTGGTTTGAATAAATCATTTATATTGGGTTTTATTTTATAAAGGTTTAAGTACAAAGTAGCAAAGTTCCTTGATTATTACGCCAGATTGAGAATACAGTTCCTATGTATATCGGCCTAAACATAAAAACTTTTCATTTTCTGTTGGTCTTAGTACATGATCTATAGAAGTGTCAAGCTTTGAATAGCTGAATGGCTGAATGGATTAAAAATGGTAAAACTCAACTCTTTAACTAAACTTAAAGTGGAGTGTTCCTTTAAAACACTCACAGACACACAGAGTCTAGCTGTTACTATAATTTCTGAGCATTTTCCTGTTCCCTTGTTTCTCATTTGTCGCCTTATATTGTTTTTGATCTTGGGACTTTCCCATGTTTTGGGATTTTGTACTGCCTGTGTATTTGTATTATGTTTCGGTCTACCCTTGTTACCCTTGTCTGCTCCAGTTTTGACCCTTACCTGTCTTGACCGTTCTTATTTTTAAAGTTGCCATGAAACGTAAGTTAAGATTGTCTTTTTTCCCGCTATTGTGACGTACATCCACTTAAAATAGTTCTGAAATGAGAAAAAAGTCGGCCGGTGTATGATTTCATCTTTTGGGAATTGATTGGCTTGTTGGAAGATGGTAGTTGTCAACCAAGTGAAAAAAAAAAGATTGAAAAATGGATGAAAGCAGAGCAGAAATGAGACATACTGATAGCCCCACCCTAAAGAACTGACAACTCCACCCTAAAGCACTGATAATCCCACCCTAAAGGTCTGATAGTTCCCACCCTAAGGACTGATTGCCCCACCCTAAAGGACTGATAGTATTGCCCTAAATGAATGATAGCCCCACCCTAAAACACTGATAGTACCACCCTAAGGGATTGATTGCCCCACCCTAAAACACTGATAGTTGCACCCTAAGGGATTGATTGCGCCGCCCTAAAGGACTTATAGCCCTGCCCCAAAAACACTGTATTCCTTACTCTAAATGACTGATAGCCCCACCCTAAAACACTCATTGCCCCACCCTAAAACACTGATAGTACCACCCTAAGGGATTGATTGCCCACCCTAAAACACTGATAGTTGCACCCTAAGGGATTGATTGCGCCGCCCTAAAGGACTGATAGCCCTGCCCCAAAAACTCTGTTTTCCCTACTCTAAATGACTGATAGCCCCACCCTAAAACATTCATTGCCCCACCCTAAAACACTGATAGTACCACCATAAGGGATTGATTGCCCCACCCTAAAACACTGATAGTTGCACCCTAAGGGATTGATTGCGCCGCCCTAAAGGACTGATAGCCCTGCCCCCAAAACTCTGTATTCCCTACTCTAAATGACTGATTGCCCCACCCTAAAACACTCATTGCCCCACCCTAAAACACTGATAGTACCACCCAAAGGGATTGATTGCCCCACCCTAAAACACTGATAGTTGCACCCTAAGAGATTGATTGCGCCGCCCTAAAGGACTGATAGCCCTGCCCCAAAAACTGTATTCCCCACTCTAAATGACTGATAGCCCCTTCCTACTAGCTCTACATCATCCCAAGTGATCAGAAGGGATAATTTATGTAGATGTAAGCAGTCATTTAGTTGTTCAAGTGTAACACGAGATGAAATACCATTTAAACGCAATTGCCGACAGGAGCAGAAGGTGAGCACAGAAACTCACCTACCTACGCAGACCAATGGAATTTTTGTCCAGTCTGACACCCACTTTATATTGTATATCAATCAGGCAGTGAAGATCAATACCTTTTAAAGAAACCAGATCTTAACATGCAATAGTATAATGGGATGAAAGTTCATTCATGTATTTGCCTATTTCTTCTCAAATATACAACATCAAAGAGTACATGCATGCTGCTCGTATTATATTGTAGCTCAGTTCGTGATCAATACAGTGTCATCAGACTTTAGCATTTAATATATTATAAGAAACTGTCAGGCCCTGCCAACATATCTTCAGTGCCCCAAACCCCCTCAGACCCCATAGTGTTAAATATAAATAGGCTGTTCCCAAAAAAGCATGCTTATAAAGTGGTCTACTTGGTACCCGATCAGAGAATCCTGAAATCCAGCCAGGAATAGTGCAGCAGTATCTGACTAATCCCCACACCTGCCCTGCAGTTCAAAACCATTAGAGGCAAACATCAGCCTCTGTCTCCAGTCTCCGTCTCTCTCTAAAGCCTGAGCCGCGCGCCAGTGTCAGCGAACAAGCCCAGCTAAATGGCCCTATTGCCACCGCCTTTCTTCTCAAGTCTCAGAGGAACTGGCTTTGTGTCTGACAGAAATGTTCTACTGGGTCCCTGTCACACTTTTTGTCAGGCCTTTCAGTAGGAAATGGAGGAAACCGAGCCAGTGTTGTTTTTTTTATCTCTAGACAAGCCACAGTGAAGATGCTGCAGTTTTGGAGTGTGATTCAGTTCAGTTCAATCCAAGTGTATTTGTGTAGAGCTTTTCATATTCATTATTTTTCCAAAGCAGCTTTGCAAAAGGTGCCTATTATTAGATTAAAATCAGAAAAGTTAATGCGTTGAGCATAGGTGGGACAGTATTTATACGGTGTCTGAAATACATGATTCTGATTGGGCAGTAGACAAAATTCTAAGATATGTTATTCCCAGATAACAATTGCTAAATAACACAGGCTCATCCAGAACCTTCAAATCTCCCTACTGTCAGAAAAAACGTTCACATCCATATACTTACATCCACATTCACATGTATCTGCTTGTTTGTTACACTACATTTTGATTTGTCTTGTGACTGAATAGTTTACTAGTTGGTGCATGCTCCATTCAGCTGTTTTCGTTTCTGTCAGCTTTGCTTTTTCGACTGTTTTGCGCCATATTGTGGCTGAATAATGAACAAGTTAGTGTATGCTTCATTCAGCTGTTTTTGTTTCTGGCAGCTTTGTGTTTTTGACTGTTTGGCGCCATCTTGTGGCTAAATAATGAACAAGTTAGTGTATGCTCCATTCAGCTGTTTTCATATTTGTCAGCTTTGCATTTTTGGCTGTTTGGCACCATCTTGTGGCTGTATAATAAACTAGTTGGTGCATGCTCCATTCAGCTGTTTTCATTTCTGTCAGCTTTGCGTTTTTGACTGTTTGGCACCATCTTGTGGCTGAAAAATGAATAAGTTAGTGTATGCTCCATTAAGCTGTTTTCATTTCTGTCAGCTTTGCGTTTTTGATTGTTTGGCGCCATATTGTGACTGAATAGTTAACAAGTTGGTGCATGCTCCATTCAGCTGTTTTTGTTTCTGTCAGCTTTGCGTTTTTGACTGTTTGGCGCCATCTTGTGGCTGAAAAATGAACAAGTTAGTGTATGCTCCATTCAGCTGTTTTCATTTCTGTCAGCTTTGCATTTAATAAAAATTTTAATAAACTATTAGTGCTCACAACAACTTTGTGTGTTTAATTTTCATGTTTTATGGCAAGTAGCCATGTAATAAGTTGGATAAAGTACCACCAGGATGGTTGTGTTCACAAAATTAAGCCCTTCAGTTTCATACAACAGCCGCTGATAAACTGTGGATTTATACCCCTGAGTTTAGTTATTTGTCCGGACTTGTATTGTCAACCTTCTTGTTAGAATCATCTACATCCTCATCATGTGTTCCTACGTTCCTATTTTAAGCATTTGTAAATATATTGTTGTAATATATACATTTTTGACTACCTCTATTTCTGTGTGTTTGTGGAGAGAGCACAAGCATGACATATATGATGTACACTTGAAGAAGGTGGTGTATAATAGATTTTCACTGAAGTGATCTGATCATTGCAATAACTAAGAATAGCTGTGTATTGTGCTTTGCTTAAGACTGATGCTTAAGGATGTGCTGTTAACATGTATTTTTTCCTCGTCTTAGTTTCAGACATGCCTTTGCATGTGCGCCGTAGCAGTGATCCAGCTCTAGCCGGCCTTCCCGAAGCCCAGCTCCAGCCGGAGGAACCGTCCCGTAATAACCGCACACGCTGGTCCACCACTGCAGGCTTTCTGAAGACCAACCCCACCAGTGGAACCAACAGTCTAGAGCGAAAGGTGAGTTTCTACCACTGTGTCATTTGAACAACACTTTAAAGCAATATAAAGAACTTGATTTTAAAGGACAGAGTTGGGACTTTCTCAACTTACTTGGCAAACCTAATTAGATCTTATAGTCAAGGTTTGGATTAGGACTGCACCAATTGTATTGGCCACTGACATTTATCAGCTGATATTGGACTCATTTAGAGTAGGACTGCTTGATTAGGCCCAAATATAGATCATTTCAGATCTTAGATCATTTATAGATCTTGTTTTAGCCAAGATGTCTGTATATATATAAATATGCATGTATGATATATGTAATCCTTTACAAGAAAACCAGTGATAAGTGTAAATTTTTTGGTCATTTTTAATTGAGATTTATACAGGGTGAATGAATGATCTTTCAGCTGATGTATGGTTTGTTAGGGTTGGAGTAAAGTTAGAGTTTAAATTATTTTGGTTCAATTGGGTGAAAGACAAGGTTTGAGCTGCATTTCTACCAGTGTTGTTAGCAACATTGTCTGAATTGATGGAGTGGTGAACGTCGAAAAGTACAGATAGGATAGAATCCATTATGCCATTCCTTCTGGAAAGGACTTGGTACTACTTTTCCGGCATTTAACCAATAGCATCTCTGCAACAAAGTGATGTCATGCCGCACGCCCTGTTGTTTCTGTGTGAGGTCAAGAAAGAGGTATAACTCTGTGCCACCGCATAACTATAGATGTGTTCAAAAATAATGAGAATATCTACATATATATTCGAGTCCTGATCGGGAGGTAGCATCCGATTCTGATCGAGTCTGAAACTGCATGATCGGGCCCGATTTATGATCACGTGATCAGATATTGCCATCCCTAATAATAATAATGAACAAAAAAAAAGGTTCTAGTTTAGTTTAGTTGTCCTGTCCTTATAAGCTGCGCTCAAAACAATGCCTGAGTATATTTTAAATAATATTTGAGCAGCTGATTTAGTCTGTCTAGTTTACATCCTTACACTTTCAGTGTTTTTGGCACGTATAAGAAGCATCTTCTCTTTGCTCGCTGTCATCCATCTTGAGAAACTCTTTGTTGTTGTGCTGGAAATCTGTTGGTTGTGGAAGCATGTGTTTTGGCTGTTGGACGAAAGAGATCTAAGCCTTTTGTTTGTTGTTTTTCCTCTTGATTTGGGCCCGGTTGCGGCGGTCAGCGCCTTTGGCTTTAAATGAATCAAAGAGAAGCGCTTTCCCTCGGGCCGCCAATGAAAAAGAGGCCAATTATCCTTGCAAAATGGCTGCTCTTTTGCAGCGATGACAAGCCTTCTATGCTGGGAAACAGCAATATTGCAAATTAAAAGCGAGTGGAAAGAGGAAAGATGGAGTACTCCGAATGTGACACCGCAACCCGCCATGAGATTAGCGCATCTCACAGCATTCGCTAGTAATCCTGTTTAAAAGCACTTTGCTTGTCAGTTTCTTCCATAATCCAAACAGCACAGTCTCATTTTAGCACGGCGGAAGAATTAAGCTGTTATTTTTACCTTTCGTTCTGCGGCGGATCATTTATTCCTTGATTGTTGTTTTTGGGATGTGGAGAGAAAAGCTGGAGGTGTTTGGAAGGTCTGTTTTCGGTTGATACTGTCAGATGATGATAAGCAACACGGTGAATTTCAATGCACTTTATTTTAGCAGCGGTGAAATGGAGAAATGAACATAAAGGTGTTAGTTCACCTTGAAGTAAGAATAGCTGACGCTGAGGAGAATCTATTCTATCTGCATCCCGCCTCTGGGCTTATATATAGAGAGAACGCTTTTGAAACTCTCTTGCTTTCCCTGAACACAACTCCAACTCATTTTAAAAATCAACTTAGGAAGACTTGCTTTCAGTGGTTCTACAAGACAAAGAAAAAGGCTAATAAAAGTTTTAATATGTACTTTAAAATGCATGTTCCTAGTATTTTTCATGTATAATTTTTTTTATTTCAAAGTCTAGATGTAACTACTTAAAAAAAATGTGACATAACCTTCACAGTAAAAGCAAAATAAATAATTACCTTGAATATATTTGAGCTTACACATCAACTGTTATAAAAAGTTCATTTATTCATTCATTTTCCTTTGGCTTGAACCACCAACTTATCTAGCATGTGTTTTATACAGTGGATGCCCTTCCAGATGCAACCCAGTACTGGGAAACACCCATACACACTCATTCGCACACTACAGCCAATTTAGCTTACCCAGTTCCTCTGTAGAGCATGTGTTTGGACTGTGGGGGAAACCGGAGCACCCGGAGGAAACCCACACCAACACAGGGAGAACATGTAAACTCCACACAGAAATGCCAACTGACTTAGCTGAGACTCGAATCAGCGACCTTCTTGCTGTGAGGTGACAGTGCTAACCACTGAGCCATAGTGTCACCCAAAAGTCAAGGTTAGAGCTTCTTATTATTTTGCATTTATTTAGTTATTTAGTAAACATGCACACACACACACACGCACACACTCACACAGGTTTTTATTTTGTGATTTATGAGGACTCTCTATAGGTGTAATGTGTTTTATCCACTGCATTAACCAAATGCTTGATTAGTTGGTGGTTCATTCCGCTGTGGCAGCCTCTGAGATAGACTAAGCTGAAGGAAAATGAATGAATAAATATATGCATGAGTGAATGAAAAAACTGTAAGTATGCTTTTAAAGTTAAAATTATGAGGACACAAGGCATGCCCTCATAAACCACCTCAACATTGTAATACCTAGGTCATGCCCATACTGTTATACACATCCATGTCCTTATAAATCACATAAACAAGCACACTTGTATTTCCCATAGCTGTACTGATGTTTCTCCTGTACAGACTGTATATTCTCTCCCCCTACTCCTAAACCCAACACTCGTAGAAAACAATCTGCACTTTTACATTTTCAAAATGCTTCATTCGGTCTTATTAATGGCATGACCGTAAGAAAGTCCCCACAAGGTCAAAATTGACCATTTTTGCTGTACTTGTGTCCCCACAACGTGAGGAATACAAGGTACACACACATTTCTTTTCATTATTTTTACTGATTTAAATTCACAAGAAAAAATAGCATCACATCATTGACCCCTAAATTGAAATTGAAGACCAGGCACTTCCATTAGATTGGATTCTCCAACAGGGGGTCTTAAAAAGTCACAAAATGTCTTAAATGTCAAAAACTAAATCTTAGGTCTTATAAAGTCTTAAATTCACTGAAATATTGTGTTGTAGGTCTTAAATCATTTTAAACAGGTCTTCTTTTTAATATGTGCATGTAAAACTACACAATCCAGCCGAAACACATCCATTCACCAACAATACATCTTAATAAACATATAGTTATAGTTAGTTATAACTGTAACATGTTTTAACTGTTATAACTTACTGTATAGTATCTATAAATATCAATAAATCTTAATAACAACTTTGTAAATGTGTCTTACATCTGTGTCTGGAGTGAAGTGATGACCTTTCTTTTAAATTACAACATGCCGAGCCTTACTGGCATTTGATTGGATGACAATCGTCCACTCTCATGAACTGCTTCTGATAAATAAGATAAAATGCTCAGAAACCACAAAAAAAAACACACACACTGACATGTGATGTCCATTGTAATGGACACAGGTTAAGAAATTTTATTTTATTAAAAAAGATTATGTATAAAACTAGGTTTTTCTTGTTTTGATGCATTATTTAAAATATCCCAGCAGGCAGACATTGTCATAAGATGTTAATATTAGGTTAGATTTAGGTCGCCAGCATCTAAGGACAATGTTATTTTGATGTACAATAACGGCGTGAAATAACGTTGATATTTGGTTGATTTTAACATGTATTAGTAAGTGACCAAAATCCCCCAACCTTAAACCAACGTCATGTTTACGTCAAATACTGACATTCATTCATCAGATATGGCAACCAAAATCTAATGTCTCATAGACATCATAGTGGTAACATCCACACAGCGTCAAGCTGTAAATTCATTAGACATTGATATTTGGTTGTTTTTAGGTTGTGTTGGAAAGTAACCAAAATGCAACATCTGTCCAACGTTGGATATTGATGTCGGTCTGACATTGGATTCTTACGTCAGCATGATTTTCATTTCCAAACAAAATGCGATGTCCTACGATGTCGAGGTACATTCATGTTGATGTCCTGTGCCTGCTGGGATGTGCCTAAGAAACTTTTTTAATGAGGCAGGTTTCCATTAGACCTACCAGGTCATTACAAAAACAATCCTTAGCCTTTAGTCCTGTATAAGTCTTGTATAAGTCTGCAATTTCATTCATAATGCTATTATAAAGGTCTTAAATTTGGCTTAAACTTGCAGAACCCCTGTCCAAAATGTGGCCCGCTCTATATAGAATACTTCTTTCTGCTTTATTTATGGACCAAAATAAGGTCAACATTGACTGCTGTTGCTATACTTATGTCCCCACAATGGGAGAAATACAAGGGGCACACACAATTATTATTTTTTTTTACCGACCTCTAAAATGAAATGAAAGACGAATGCACTTCCGTTACGTTAGATTCTCCAAAATTTGGCGTGCTTGATGTTTTTACAAACCTTGTTTGGTCTTCATGGACGTTTTCTCATACCGAGCGTAACATCTGTCTCTCAGTATCCCTTCCTGAACTTTCAGAAACCTGTACAGGCCTCCTGCTGGATCCATAGGTTTGCTCTGCTGCACTGGACAGCTCTCCATTCATATGACCATCAGAATAAACCCTGACCTTTGACCCGCTGCTCCTCATGTGTCTCTTCCTCCTCTACTTTATCATGCTGTTTAATGTCAGAATAACCTATATAGATCATCTTACCATGCAGGAACATCAAAACGGCTCCATGCTCAACGCTGCATGGGTTCACTTTCATGTCCAATTGTTCTAAAACTGGAAACTCGTTTTCTTAGACTAGGTCTTTAGCCAAAAGCAATAGTGCTCAGTGGGCTGTCCGGGCCCCCCGCGCCACATTATAACCTGTTTTAGGTTTGCTCTGAAAAGATTTTTCACTTGAGATCCACTGCTGGAGGGTGTTTGATTTCACCTTTGTGGAAAAACACGCAGCGTAACATTGGAGACACGGTGTGAATTAGTGGCCTGTAATGGAGCTTCTTATTAGCCAGAAATGAAATTAGTGTGACCTCTAAATTTAGGTGGCCTGAATGATATCATTGTGGGGCTCGAATCCAAGAAGAGCTTCTCTCGTACACCAATGAATCTCACCTGCAGGACGGATTCAGTAAGTTATTGCTTTGTTGGGCACTATATATTATTAATGTTATTAATACCCTGTCTGCTTTTGTGCAAAAGCTTTCAAATCTGTGTGAAATCAAATTGACAGTGTTTATTTAGCTAGTATTTAATCTTTAGGTGAAAGCGGCATGGTGGCTCAGTTGTTAGCACTGTCGCCTCATAGCAAGAAGGTCACTGGTTTGAGTCCCGGCTTGGACATTAGGCATGTTTTCCCCGTGTTAGAGTGGTTTTCCTGGGTGCTTCGTTTTTTTCCACAGTCCTAACCCTGCTATAGGGGAATTGGGTGAACTAGATTGGCTGTAGTGCAAGAGTGTGTGTATAAATGTGAGTGTGTATGGATGTTTTCCAGTACTGGGTTGCGGCTGGAGGGGCATCCGCTGCGTAAAACATAAACTGGAATAGTTGGCGGTTCATTCCGTTGTGGGAACCCCTGATAAATATGAGATTAAGCCAAAGGAAAATGAATGAATAATCTTTAGGTGAACATTTAATCAGCGCATTTATTTCAAACTGTGATCAAAACAGACTGGCGCTACCTGTGCATTAAACAATATTTCCACACACCTTCCAGCCAATCAGAATCCAGATTCAGACCATGGATTAATTGTTTCAAACTACAGGAAACTCATGTTTTATAGTGTAATATGAATTGTATTTGAAAACTTGTAAGCATTTTTTTTCAACACAGGCTCGTTGCGCATAAGTACTCAGGTCTACATTTCTGGGCACAGCGAAATATACAACCGGAGGTACGTCAGCTCGCAGTTTTTGTTTTTGTAAACCTGCTAGAGGCCGCTGTGTACACATTTTGACAATCTTAAATTTCTCTCACGCGTCCTCTTCTCGTGTAAATCTACCAGAGGGCACAATATACACTTCAGCCGACCAGGCCAGCTTGCTTTCAACAGACTGACTGTCCGACTGACACCCCCATCCCTAAACCCAATAGTGTTTTCAAAAGTAATCTAGAAAAAGAAAAACCGTCACGGCCACAGAAATCCCATTGTTGTTTATTTATTTATTTAATTTATTATTATTTTGCTTTTGTTTTACCTGGTTTCTGGAACCGTTCTTTGCCGGACTCGAACACTGTCGTCGCAGTCAGCTCTTCTCTGCATCCCAAATCCACCTACATAGACGATGAGCCACTGGGCAAACTGGTAACACCAGAACAGTTGTCCATATGGTACTAAGTGGTCAGCTGGTAGCGCTAAAAGGCACAGAATCTCCCACTAGTGTCATACCGCCACATAGCATTCATTTTAAAAATTAAATGCAGCCAGACATATCTCTGACAACATAATTCTTGCTCTCCAGAAATATAGACAGGGGTACATATCCACAATGAGCCGGTGTTTATTGCTTTCTAATGCACCTTTGTTAAGGAACATCCAAACATTTTGAACAATGACTAGATTGTAATTTTGCTTCTGTGTTTTTGTTTGTTTATACTTTGTTGTGCCATTTCTGGGAAATTTGTCTTGAACAACCATGACATGGCCTGAACATGCTACAACATAATAATTACACATATAAAAAGGGGGAAAAAACAATGTATATATCTATAAATAAAATACTATAATGCATTGACCATGGTAAGTGTGACAGCACTCTACCTTATACCTCAACTTAAGTAAACATCCCTGTTCAGTAATTTAACAGCAGTCGCCCCAACGGAGTTCTTATACCTATTCGATTTGCACTTTATAATCCTTAATCATCTCTCCTGAGGGTAACATGTTAATTCTGCTTCGACTAACCCATTAAGAGCAGGTTTCTGATCAGCTGTGTTGTGTGTTAAGGGTAAGAATCTGGAGGCGTACCGCAGCCTGCCCCGTGACGTCACCCCCTGGTCGACACAGTTTCAGAGAGAAAACACCCGCTCTTCGCTCAGTGCAAACCATCCCATGGTGGACCGATGGCTGGAGCGCCAGGAACAGGTACTGTCTGAAACTCACACTCCTATGCTGACCAAAGTGCAGTGCAAAAATTGCAAATGTCCGTCACCTAAATTATAATTCACAGTACATTGAAGCACAAGAATAAGAGTAGTGCTCATTTCATCAGTAAAACCTTCTAGTAAACCTTCTAGTATTTCTAGTAAACCTCCAGCAGGAGTGTTTAGATGGAGCAGAGTTTACTACACAGATTTGTAGTACACTGATAAGCTACGCAAAACTTGGTTTCATTTCAAATTCGGTTTAATCGGTCGATAATTGTCATTGAGGTAATCATACTGCTTTGCAATGAACCACTGTTGTAAAAGCTGCACGTAAAATTACAGCATATTATAACATGTTTTACTCCAAACTGACCTTAAAGCTACAGTCGAGTGTGTGAAATAAATCCTTCAATGAGATGCTTCCATAATCATGTGTTTATTAGTGACACAGACTCAAAGAACGCAGTTAAAGCTTCTGTTTATTCTGCAGCCGCTCTTTTCCCCAGGAGATTCCCATGAGGGTCTTCATGAGTGTTTAGACAGGTTTGTAGGTTTTCACAAGAGTGCCCTCTGGGACGAGATTTACTACAGAGTCACACCATGCTTTCTTGAGATGATGAGCGTGACAATTGCAATGCTTGTGATTTCAATTCAATTAATTACTCAGCTCTATGTCCAGCTAATGCAAAAGCTCAGCATTCATTCTACCTAGAAACTGCAGAATGAAACATGTTCAAGTGTGTTTTTGCAAAAATATATAGATATAATCTGAAGCACATATTTCCAATGAGCCTGTATTGGATGTGATCATATTAGTGTATCTTCTGTTCGAGTTAAGAGTAGATTCAGGAGTCAAGAAGAGATTACTGAATGCAACAAAACAGACTCCGAATGAGGATGAGAATGGGAAAATGACACCCACGTTCTGGGATGAGGATTTCTCTAATACACATTTAAATTTTTGCTATTTCACCCAAATTTAAACCAAGAAACGTATTTCCAACGAGCCAGTGTTCGACATACTATTTGTGTAGCTTTTATTAGAGTTAAGAGTAGATTCAGGAGTCAAGTAGAGATTACTGAATACAGCAAATAGTATTGCAAATGAGAAAAACAATGGGGAAACGACACCCACGTTCTGATGTATGCTGAAGATATAGGCTGAAGAACATATTTCCAATCAGCCTGTATTGGACGTGGTCATATTTGTGCAGCTTTTATTAGAGGTAAGAGTAGATTCAGGAGTCAAGTAGAGATTACTGAATACAGCAAAAAGGATTGTGAATGAGAAAAAGGCGTGGGACAAAATGGCACCCACGTTCTTGGATGAGGATTTCTCTAATACACATTTATGTATGCTGGAGTCAATGTTTGCTGTTTCACCCAAATGTAGACCGAAGCATGCATTTCCACTGAGCTTGTGTTGGACGTGGTCATATTTGTGGAGCTTTTGTTAGAGTTAAGAGTAGATTCAGGAGTCAAGTAGAGATTACTGAATGCAACAAAAAGGATTTTTGAATGAGAGAAAAATAAATGGGAAAACGACTCCCACGTTCTCGGATGAGGATTTCTCTAACCTTACAAAACGAGGGCCAGGTCTCTACAGACATGATGCTGAGTGTCTTTGAAATGCAGCTCTTTTGTCGAAGTATCGCCGGATCTGTCTGAAGCAGAGTGGGAGGTGTTTCCAATTCCCCTCTCTCTTTCTTTTTCTGTGATATAAAAGAAAAGAAGCAGTGAGGAAGGAGATTGAGATGTTTGAGCTGGAGGGAATTCACTTATTTATTTTCCAAATCGATTTTTACATATATATATATATATATATAATATATATATATATATCAAATATATGAAATAAGTCAAATAATGTGCCAATTTCCCATTCCACCACATCCCAAAGGTGCTTTATTGGATTGAGTTCTGGTGACTGTGGAGGCCATTTAAGTACAGTGAACTCCTTGTCATGTTCAGGAAACCAGTCTGAGATGATTCACGCTGTATGACATGGTGCGTTATCCTGCTGGAAGTAGCCATCAGAAGATGGAGACACTGTGGACATGGTCAGCAACAATACTCAGGTAGGCTGTGGCGTTGACCCAAAGTGTGTCAAGAAAATATTCCCCACACCATTACACCACCACCACCAGCCTGAACTGTTGACACAAGGCAGGATGGATCCATGCTTTCATGTTGTTGATGCCAAATTCTGACCCGACCATCCGAATGTGGCAGCAGAAATGGAGACTCATCAGACCAGGCAACGTTTCTCCAATCTTCTATTGTCCAGTTTTGGTGAGCCTGTGTGAATTGTAGCCTCAGTTTCCTGTTCTTAGCTGACAGGAGTGGCACCCGGTGTGGTCTTCTGCTGCTGTAGCCCATCCGCCTCAAGGTTGGACGTGTTGTGTGTTCAGAGATGCTCTTCTGCAGACCTCGGTTGTAACGAGTGCTTATTTGAGTTACTGTTGCCTTTCTATCAGCTGGAACCAGTCTGGCCATTCTCCTCTGACCTCTGGCATCAACAAGGCATTTGCGCCCACAGAACTGCCGCTCACTGGATATTTCCTCTTTTTCAGACCATTTTCTGTAAACCCTAGAGATGGTTGTGCGTGAAAATCCCAGTAGATTAGCAGTTTCTGAAATACTCAGCCCAGCCCATCTGGCACCAACAAGCCACATTCAAAGTCACTTAAATCCCCTTTCTTCCTCATTCTGATGTTCAGTTTGAACTGCAGCAGATCGTCTTGACCATGTCTACATGCCTAAATGCATTGAGTTGCTGCGATGTGATTGGTTGATTAGAAATTTGTGTTAAGCAGTTAAACAGGTGTACCTAATCAAGTGGCCGGTGAGGGTATATTAATATATAGTAGTTTTGTGTTGGCTTCTAAAATATCTGCCAATATCTTTACATATGTTATTTAATATAGCAAATATAAATGTTTAGTGTATACATATATCAAAACATATATCAGTACTGATTAGCAGAAGTATAAAATATCAGGCTAAAATGTAGAATAAAATTCAGGCTAAATTGCTTGAACCTTTTGTTTATATGGTAATAATGTGTTTTTCATGGAAGGAGGAAGGAGATTGAGATGTTTGAGCTGCCCGCCGTGCTGCAGGGAATTCACTTATTAATTTTCCCAATCGATTTTCTCAAACCGCCAGCATCCATTTGGCTCTTTCACCCCGCTTTTCTTGCTCCAGCCTATTGAAATGGTGTGACAAGAGGTTGGGACTCTTGTTTTGCAATTCAGGTGGTCTCGCTTTCTCATTCCCCAGCAGTTTGCGTAGAAACCCATACCACCTGGAGGGCCTGCGGAGCCCAGAGTCGTGCATCATCATTAGGGAAGCGGTCCTGCACGGAGGGGCCTCTGGGCTGGATGTTTCTGGCTGAAAGCAGCAGTCAGTCAAGGCCCGGGCTCAACCTGACAGACTCATTCATTTGAGCTTCAGTCTATTACAGCTCGGCCGGACCCCCCAGTCTGACGCTTTCAACGCACCTCTGCCCTTTCCTGATTTCTCCTCGCCGGTTTTACGGCCCATTTTCCCCCTCCTTTTTTCCCTTAGCAGAAAGGGCTTATTTAAAGTGACAGGCAGATTTCAACATAGATGCAGAGGTGCTGGCGCTGTTCAAGCAGATTAACACACACACATATACAGACACACACATATACAGACACACACATATACAGACACACATATACAGATTTCAACATAGATGCAGAGGTGCTGGTGCTGTTCAAGTAGATTAAAACACATACACATATACAGACACGCACACACATAAAGGTACAGTACACAGACACACTCATACAGTAAACAGACACAAACATAGAGATGGAGACACAGACACACACTTTATTAATTTTAGTTCATTCATTAAATTAATTCACTTCATTAAATATAAAATATGTAATGTTTAATAATGTGTTTTCATTCATGTCATTCATCCATTCATTCATGTGTTTATTTACAATTTAGATGCCGCAGAATCTCAATTGGATTCAGGTCAGGACTTTGACTTGGCCACTCTATGCAATGTAATAGATGGATGGATGGATGGATGGATGGATGGATGGATGGATGGATGGATGGATAGATGGATGGATGGATGGATGGATGGATGGATGGATGGATGGATGGATGGATGGACAGACAGACAGACTGTAAAAAAGGCAGTGTTCCACACAATTCATTCATGTTGTCCCAAAACAAATTGATTAGGGTAACCTAACACTTTAAACAAATTTACGTGGATTGAACTTAAAAAATTAAGTTGTCCCAATGAAATCTCAAGAATTGTGTTTCATTTTAAATAAGTAGCTTGAAAGAGTAAAAAAAATCTATATATTTTTTTGAGTGTAGATAGATAGCGACTTTTTAAGATCATGTCACAGCATCTCAATTTGATTCAGGTCAGGACTTTGACTAGGCCATTTGACAGTCAACATTAATAGAGATAGATAGATGGACAGACAGAAAGACAGAAAGACAGACAGACAGACAGACAGACAGACAGACAGACAGATAGACAGACAGATAGATAGATAGATAGATAGATAGATAGATAGATAGATAGATAGATAGATAGATAGATAGATAGATAGATAGATAGATAGATAGATAGATAGATAGATAGATAGATAGATAGTATTAAAACAATTTTTGAATACTGCACATTATTTAAAAAAACATCATTTTGCAATTTATGTGTGCGTCTAAATCAGGTTTGTCATATTATTAATGCTGAATAATCTAGTAAACGACAGTACATTTACTAATTGACATTATAAGAAGTGTGTGTAGGTTGTGGAATTGTTGGTGTTATGAGCAGTATTTTGTTAGTTTGTTCAGCATTGCCCAGAGCAGAAGATACTCAAAGATATCTCTAGTCCAGTCCATGTCTTTCACTGTGTGATAGTCGTCTGCACTGGCTTATCACAAAGTTCTAGGCAATTATGTCTTTATTGCCATCTTAAATATCCATTTAATCTTTCATTTCCCCTTCGCTTTTATTGGCTCTAATTGTTTAGTTGCCTTCCCTCAGTTCGATATCGCCTCCATTCTATTTGCATAATGTTGTAGCTTTTTTATAGACCTTGAGTAAGCTACTTAATTAAGCTTGGCTATTTTCTCTTTATTAACCATGTCGAGCATGCCAAAGTGTGCATTTTAAACAACTCGCAAGGTTTTCTGCAAAAGCCAGGAGACTTTCCTTTCATTTACAATCACAGCTTGTTGCTTTTTCTCCTTCTTCCCCTTTCTCGCTCTTGCCTTGGTTACAAATCAATGTAGAACAGAAAAAATTAAAAATGTTTGAAGCCCTGCATAGCATAGTGCTTTTCAATTTGGTGTTTGTAATTCATTCATTAATTCTAGCAAAAAATACATGTTTAAAAAACATCTCTACTTTGTATGTCTACATGTCTATATACAAATATTTACACTGTTATACACTGTATGCAACTACATTGTTTAGGTTCTTGTCACTTGTCCTTGTTTAGGTATTGGTGTGAAAAAGTGCACCCCCCCTTGATTTTTTATTTATTTTTTGCATGTTTGTCTTTAATGTATATACTATACTTTAATGTTTATACTCAAGATAACACATCAATGAAGGTTTTTGAGCATGAACTGCTTTTTTAAGGTCATGCCACATCATCTCAACTGGATTCAGGTCAGGACCTTAACTAGGCCATTCCATGCAAAGTCAACATTGAATTGTGACAAACACATATATACACACACTACCTGACAAAAGTCCTGTTGCCTATCCAAGTTTTAGGAACAGCAGATAATAACTTGACTTCTAGTTGATCATTTGGTATCAGAAGTGTCTTATATGAAAGGTAAAGGCCTCTAGTGACGCTTATTTGAGCACAATAAAATATGATCATGTCTTGATTATTAATGATTTCATTAGGACAGTAAGGTCTGACTCTGCTTAAACAAAAGTCTCATCACTGAACCTTCAATAATGTCCAGTATAGAATATGTGCTCATGCTGCAGTGGAAACAGAATGAATATTGTGTCTGACTCCATCATGAGCTTGGAGATCAGTGGTTAGCACTGTCGCCTCACAGCAAAACCTCACTGGTTCGAGCGCTGGCTAAGTCAGTTGGCATTTCTGTGTGGAGTTTGCATGTTCTGCCAGTGTTGGTGTAGATTTCCTCCAGGTGCTCCGATTTCTCCCACAGTCCAAACACATGTGCTATAGGAGAATTGAGTAAACTAAGTTGGTCTTAGTGTATGAGTGTGAATGAGTGTGTATGAGAGTTTCCCAGTACAGGGTTGCAGCTGGAAGGGCTTCCGCTGTATCAAACATATACTTCAACTGCATGTACCATTAATGCAAACATCTTTATATCATGCACTGCTGTAATATCAGCTGATGGCCTATTACAGAGAAACATCTTTATCCCTGTATGGTCCTCCACCATTCAATCCCGCAATTCCCATCACAGCAGTGCTTGTTTTACATCAGCATGAACGTAATGATCTACATTACACTGGTGCTGTACGTTCCGCTGGTGTTTTTTAATTGCATTACACCTGCCTCTCTCACAGTGAGCTATTTCCTCACATAAAGGAGTGTGTAGCCTTTTGCATTGAAAAAAAGTCCCTCTCCGTGCTGATGAATTAGAGATGACCCGTCTGTCCAGAAGAGCTTGATCTGGGCCCGCCAGATGCTGGATTTGTGGGTAATGCAGAGCGAGGGTAGGGTCAGGAGGTCTCCATCTTCTGGAACAAGTCCTGCTGGATTGGAGAATTTCATCATCAAATGAATTTCTCCATTATTATTCAGGACAGCAGAAGTGCAGCTTCGCCGTCTGTCCATTGCATTCACACACTGTTATAGGATGTTGTAAATTAGGTTATTTCTTTTTTTCTTTTCTATTAGTTATTTTACGATTTGAGATTTTTTTTGACATTATTTGTTGTCCCACAGATAAGTTGTAGGAGTTCTGCTTTTTTTAAATTGTGTAATAATGTGTTATTTTATTTTATTTTATTTTATTTTATTTTTTCAATTTACATTTTTTTTGTTATTTTTATTTTATTATTATTATTATTTTATTATTTTAATTTTTTTATTTTTGCTTATTTAAAACCTTTCAGAAAATGTACATGTTTTTCACCATTTCTGAATGTGTATTTTATTTCATTTAATTTTAAATTTTATTTTATTTTATTTTATTTTATTTTATTTTATTTTATTTTATTTTATTTTATTTTATTTTATTTTATTTTATTTTATTTATTTATTTATTTATTTTTTTTTATTTTATTTATTTTTTATTTTATTTTATTTTTTTTTTATTTTCCCAGGAGAATAATTAATTTGGGGATTATTAGTATATAATTATACGTAGTCCTACTTTAAGCAAATTACTTTTAATAAATTCAGTGAATGGTGTAACCTAAATGCCAGTAATAAACGGAAAATCAGAGACTTTCAATTATTGGCAAAACAATTTACACAGGGACTATTATTTTGAAATACCAAAGAGAGTGAGTGACAAAACAATAGAACATGCATTCTTACAGATCATTACAATATCAACACCATAAAGTAGACTTCCAACCAATTTTCAGTCAAAATCATCAGATGTAGATCATTCAGTAGAAGCATTTATAGAAGTGTCATATGTATTCTGTATTTTCATCATACATTACATGTAGGTTGTACATCAGATTTAAGACCTCCTTAATATTTAAGATCTCCTGAAAAAAAATCTAAATGTTTTTTTTCACCATTTTAGAAGGTTTATTTTATTTTATTTTATTTTATTTTTTTATTTTATTTTATTTTATTTTATTTTATTTTATTTTATTTTATTTTATTTTATTTTATTTTATTTTATTTTATTTATTTTTTAAAAATATTTTTAACTGGATAAAAGAAGCAAAATTATGTATGTTGACAACTAAAATACTATTGGTTTAGAATTATTATTATTATTATTATTATTATTATTATTATTATTATTATTATTATTATTATTAATTTAGCTTTGCATTTTATTTAAAAATTACAATAAAGCCCAACATTGTTTATACCCCCGGCAAATAATTAATTTTGGCCTTCACAGTATATAATCATAAGTAGTCCCACTTTAAGCAAATTACTTTGAATTAAATGCCAGATTCAGTGAATGGTGTAACCTAAATGCCAGTAATAAACAGGGAAAATCAGAGACTTTCAATTATTGGCAAAACAATTTACACGGGGACTATTATTTTGAAAAATACAAAGAGAGTGAGTGACAAAACAATAGAACATGCATTCTTACTGATCATTTCAATATCAACACCATAAATAGACTTCCAACCAATTTTCAGTCAAAATCATCAGATGTAGATCATTCAGTAGAAGCATTTACAGAAGTGCCATATGTGTTCTGTACTTTATAATCGTCATACATTACATGTAGGTTGTACATCAGATTTAAGACCTCCTTAATATTTAAGATCTCCTGAAAAAAAATCTAAATGTTTTTTTTCACCATTTTAGAAGGTTTATTTTATTTTATTTTATTTTATTTTATTTTATTTTTTTATTTTATTTTATTTTATTTTATTTTATTTTATTTTATTTTATTTTATTTTATTTTATTTTATTTTATTTTATTTTATTTATTTTTTAAAAATATTTTTAACTGGATAAAAGAAGCAAAATTATGTATGTTGACAACTAAAATACTATTGGTTTAGAATTATTATTATTATTATTATTATTATTATTATTATTATTATTATTATTATTATTATTATTATTATTATTATTATTATTATTATTATTTATTATTATTATTAATTTAGCTTTGCATTTTATTTAAAAATTACAATAAAGCCCAACATTGTTTATACCCCCGGCAAATAATTAATTTTGGCCTTCACAGTATATAATCATAAGTAGTCCCACTTTAAGCAAATTACTTTGAATTAAATGCCAGATTCAGTGAATGGTGTAACCTAAATGCCAGTAATAAACAGGGAAAATCAGAGACTTTCAATTATTGGCAAAACAATTTATACGGGGACTATTATTTTGAAAAATACAAAGAGAGTGAGTGACAAAACAATAGAACATGCATTCTTACTGATCATTTCAATATCAACACCATAAATAGACTTCCAACCAATTTTCAGTCAAAATCATCAGATGTAGATCATTCAGTAGAAGCATTTACAGAAGTGCCATATGTGTTCTGTACTTTATAATCGTCATACATTACATGTAGGTTGTACATCAGATTTAAGACCTCCTTAATATTTAAGATCTCCTGAAAAAAAATCTAAATGTTTTTTTTCACAAATTTAGAAGTTTTATTTTATTTTATTTTATTTTATTTTATTTTATTTTATTTTATTTTATTTTATTTTATTTTATTTTATTTTATTTTATTTTATTTATTTATTTTTCAATGTACATTTTTTTGTTATTTTTATTTGAATATTATTTTATTTTTTTTATTTTTTTTATTTTTGCTTATTTAAAACCTTTCAGAAAATGTACATGTTTTTCACCATTTCTGAATGTGTATTTTATTTTTTTTATTTTTTATTTTATTTTATTTTATTTTATTTTATTTTATTTTATTTTATTTTCCCAGGAGAATAATTAATTTGGGGATTATTAATATATAATTATACGTAGTCCTACTTTAAGCAAATTACTTTGAATAAATTCTACGAATGGTGTAACCTAAATGCCAGTAATAAACATGGAAAATCAGAGACTTTCAATTATCTGCAAAACAATTTACACGGGGACTATTATTTTGAAATACAAAGAGAGTGAGTGACAAAACAATAGAACATGCATTCTTACAGATCATTACAATATCAACACCATGAAGTAGACTTTCCTCCAAATTTCAGTCATAATTGTAGATCATTTAATCATGTAGATCAGTGTTTCTCAACCACGTTCTTGGGGGACCAACACTGCATGTTTTGGATGTCTCCTTTGTCGGTCTCACCCATTACAGGCCTTTCAGTCTCTGCAATTTTTTTCTGTCTCTGCTATTTATTCTGTAGTTTTTATTATCCCATTAGGTTATACCTTAGATTTCCATCCCCACATTCAAGACCTCTCAAAAAAAGTCAATGTTATTTTACCGTTTCAGAATGTTTGTTTTAAGGAAACACTTACAATCGGAATAAAGCGCCATATACGTGAGCAGTGTTACACTTTTGAGTTGGATGATGGTGTTTTGTTTCTAATGAATTAGAAATTTTCCACAAATTACATTGTATGTTTCATCTCATCACAAGAGAACTGGATTCTGGACATTGTTTGATAAAAGGAAAAGAATTGCAGGAGGCCATCAAATCAATGCTTTATTACTGAGGAGTGCAATTTTCTGCAAGCCAATTTTAGCTAATGAAAGTGGACAAGGCATTATTAAGCTGCAATTTAGTTCCTGTGTGTGTGTTGCAGAATTGTCAGAACTTCTTATATGAACTTTTCTCGCTTCGCTTCGGTCTGTCATTGTCTAACTTCAGTTTAGTTCTAAGGTAATGGAGGTTGAGTTTTGAATGGAAAAAACCACACACAGAATGGCCAGCACAGTCCATCTGAAGAAATTTGGAATTTAATGGTGCAAATTGTAGATATGATGTATTAGAAATGATTCATCAGCTCTCAAAGCCTTAATTCAATGTGCAGGATTTAACCAGAGAGCTGTCCTTTAGTTTTAGATATGTCTTTTTTGAGGATTTTTAATGCATCTCTAATTTTTTTCCCTGGCACATTGCGTTTCTAATATATGTTTAAGGTTATTAATACACATTATTGAACTGTTCTGATGTTTATTTGATAGTTGATTTGATTTATTTATTTTCGAACAAAATATCATATATAAAATATCATTATCAACAAAAAATATTCGATATTGGTAATCAGGTATGGTGATTTAATTCAATATTTTAGTTGTACAATACAGCTGCATTGACATACTGCAGTACTGGCCCATAAATGCTTGTTTTAATGTGTTTAAAGAAAATATATTTCAGGCTGATATTATTTCACATTTGGTATTTTTATCCAAAGCAACTTACAATTGACACGGCGACATAGTGGCTCAGTGGTTAGCACTGCTGCCTCACGGCAAGAAGGTCGCTCGTTCGAGTCCAGGCTGGATAAGTTGGCATTTCTGTGTGGAGTTTTCATGTTCTCCCCATGTTGGCGTGGGTTTCCGCCACAGTCAAAACACCTTTATTTTTTATTTGCTTAATTAAAAATAAATTAAGCAATTAAACATAACTGCGAATCTTCAAATAAAGGCATATGCGTAGGTGGAGCACACTTTTCAGCATACACACACATCATAATACGTTAACATTAGGTTAGATTTAGGTCGTCAGAGTCTAAGGACAGCATTATTTTGATGTCCAATAATGACGTCAAATAATGTTGATATTTGGTTGATATTTGGTTGCATTGGAAAGTGTCTAAAATCCAAAGTCGAGCCAACATCTTAAACCAACGTCATATACTGAGATTTATTCGTCAGGTCTGGAAACTAAAATCTAACGTCTGATAGATGTCATATTGGTAATGTCCACACAACGTCAAGCTGTAACATCATTAGAAATTTTGATTAGACACATTGATATTTGGTTGTTTTTAGGTTGCTTTGGAAAGTAATTAAAATGCAATGTCTGTCCGATGTTGGATATTGACATCAGGCTCATGTTGGGTTCTGACGTCAACCTGATTTTTATTTCCAAACAAAATGCAACATCCCATTACGCTGGGGTACAACGTCAATTTGAGTTGACGTCCTGTGCCTGCTGGGTTTAAACTGTATGTGATATAAAAAAAACAGCAATGCAGCAGTGAAAACTTAGATAAAAAACTCAGAAACTATGAAAAATGGTTGACAGCTGAAGCTATGGGACTAACACAATGGTAGATGTGTATTATTATTAGTAGGAAGAGTAAAATTACACTCTGGTTCTTTATGAAACTGTAACCGAATACCACACTTTAGGTAATTAAAGGGAAACATCAGCCTGATTTCACGAGAAAACACAAGTATTTCAGTCAGTTTAGTGGCTAATTCGTACTAAATTATTCAGAATTATTCAATCGTATGAAATTGTACGATTTTAAAAAGGAGGCGTGGCACCAGTGGTGTAGTCCTAAAAAAAAGGTGGTTTACTATTACACCCGACCCAAATTTTAAATGAAAGTAGGCAAAGAAACGATGAAAGTCAATGTTTCGTTGATTCATTAGCTATATATATATATATATATATATATATATACTTTTTTTTTTATTCCTTTTTTTTTGCATCAGTTACCTGTAACTATTAACTTCCACAATAGGAAAGGAAAAGCCAATGCTTTGTCAATGTAGGTCAATGGCAGGGCCGTGCACAGGGGGTGGCCCGGTGGCTAGAGCCACTGCCCCTTTGCCCTCATTGGCTGAGGTGCCCCTCTTGCTCAATCGAGAAAACCCACCACCTCTTCAATTTGCGATCGACCAACCACCTATGTCCCCCCAACACCCCCCCCCCCCCCCCCCCCCCCCAAAAAAAAAAAAACAATTTTTCATTTTAAAGGGAGATGCTAATACTCTAATCCTATTTAATGATTTATGTTTAGCTAGTAGTGCCCTCACAGCTGCTGTGGTCATCAGGGGGCGGGGAATGGCACATGTTAAACAAAACAAAAATCCACCAGTTGCAACAAATTAAGCTGCGAGTTAAAAAAAACACATTTGGTATACAGTTATAGTGGACATGAATACACGTAAATTAGGGAAGTTTAATCAGAAAAACAAGTGAGTATACCGAGGGTATACGCAATTATTGATCCTCAGAAGTGGTAATACCAAACAGCTCGTGGAAAAAAGTAAGCATACTGAATATACGTGCGTATAGCAAAGACTACACCACTGCGTGGCACCTAACCCCACCCCTAAACCCAGCCATCATTGAGGGATGAGCAAATCATACTAAATTGTACGAATTAGATACAAATTAGCCACTAAATCAAAAAGTTACGAATTACCCTGAGATTATGTTGGAAACATGGGATACATCCTTCCTGTCCGTTTCACATACTGCTGAATCTGAATCCTTAAAGTTTATTTCCTACAGCAGTACTGAAGAAACTAATTAATTCCTGTATTTAATGTCCAAACTACAATCCCACCTCCATCAAAACACTCTCTCCCTCAGTACAGAAGCATCCAGAGAGAGTCCGAGGTATAGATTTACCTCACATCCCGGGGAAAGAGTACAGAGCTCCTCTGTGTTTCATCTTCTTGACAGAGGGATAGTGGATTGCTTTTGTGGCTGGAGGATTCTGCGTTCTCACACTCGCTCCTGCTTTCTGCTCCAGTCCTCTGCAGGTTTTGTTTCCGCTCTTTTTTCTAAAAAATGAACCCTCTCCCTTCTCATTCATCTGTTCTGTAGACAAGACGAGGAATTCGTACGCCCCGTTGGACGCCTTCGCATTCTTTGTTGCTTTTTGCCTATACAGTATGTGCTGCCTCTCCCAGTGTACACGCACAACACACACACACATGCATTCTGGCTGCAAGCGCATAGCAGACCTGGCCTGTAGGTGCTGCTCTGATCTCAGTGTTTGAACCTTCGTCCAAGAGGAAAGAAACAAAAGAAAAAAAGGGCAGATAGAAAAACCCTCTTTCCCTTGGCTCCTTTGAAAGGCCTCTCCCATCATACCACACACACACACAGTCACACACATACTGTGATTATTCACAGTGCAAATGGCAGCCCACCAGAGAGCAGCTCCTACAAAGAAACCCCAGACAATGCAACCCGAGACACTGCTAAGCTCAGCCTACCGTAATTAACTATCTGCCTTGTTCCTGCCTGCTGGCTTCGTCCCTCACACTCATTTGGCCTCCGTTTACCCGTGTAAACAAATAAAACGCATTTATTTTGCACTTTCTTATGAAGCAATACAGTGCAAAAAAGCTTCTGAGGTTTCCCCAAACAAGAGCCACTACCAACACATTAGTAAAAGCTCAGTGTTGTTGAGCGCAAATGCCTGTTGATCCATCTTAAAGGGATAGTTCTCCCAAAAATAAACATTTACTCACCCTCAATGGGTTCCAAACATTTTTGAGTTTCTTTCTTCTGTTGAACACGGTGGAAGATATGTGAGGAAAGCTGAAAACCATTGGCTTCCATAGTAGGATAAACAAATGCTATGGAAGTCAATGGTTACAGGCTTCCAATGTTTTTCAATATATCATCCCTTCATCAAGGTTTGAAACAAGTATATGGTGGTTAAACGATGACAGAAGGCATTTTTTGGGGTGTACAATATATTTAAGCGGGCAACGCAGTGGTGCAGTAGGTAGTGCCATCGCCTCCCAGCAAGAAGGTCGCTGGTTCGAGCCTCGGCTGGGTCAGTTGGCGCTTCTGTGTTGAGTTTGGGTTTCCTCCGGGTGCTCTCGTTTCCTGCACAGTCCAAAGACATACAGGTGAATTGGGTAGGCTAAATTGTCCATAGTGTATGAGTGTGTATGGATGTTTCACAGAGATGGGTTGCAGCTGGAAGGGCATCCGCTGCGTAAAACATGTGCTGGATAAGTTGGCGGTTCATTCCGCTGTGGCGACCCCGGATTAATAAAGGTACTAAGCCGAAAAGAAAACAAATGAATGAATGAATATATTTAAGCTAGATAGCTGCTTTCAAAACACTGCTTACTGAAAGCTTTATGAATCTTTAGTTTTGAATCAGTGGTTCGAAGCATGAATCAAATTGGAAAAGTCATTTGATTTAACTAAACGAGGCTTTGTGACGTCATTAAAATTTTATAATTATCATATGTGAAGAGAGGAGCATGGGATATAATTATTTGCGGCTAGTCTGTCATCAGTAATCAGTAATATTCCAATCAGATTGATCCAAGCCCATTATAAATAGACTGATTTCATCCTACTGCCTGCCATATCTTCATTTTGAAAGAATCCCCCCTTACACCCAATCATCTACTTTTCCTTCTTTACTAGGGGGAGCTCTGGAGACCTACCTGATCTCGGACCCCCTTACATGCTAAAAGACCTGGCGGGAGCCCTGGGCTCAATTATCTCTGAGCTCAGAGTTCTCTCCTGGGATAGCATACCAAATCTGCTAATAGCATCAAGCAATATCTAAGTGTGAACTCTTGAAAGGGGACGATCTGTGTAATGACCTGAAATGCACTTCAATCAGATCGACCCCAGTGGTGAATCGCTGAACAGGTTTCATAGTTTGTACCTGATCTCGGATCAGTTTAAGAGTTAACATGAGTTTTAATCAGACATTAGTGAAATGAAAATCAATAACATGAGTTGATAGTCTCTTTAGAACAACAAATGATGCAACAAATAATATATAAATGCCTTGAACATTTATAAAAGGCAGTGGTGTAAAGTAACAAATTACTAATACTCAAATTACTGTAATTGAGTAGTTTTTCTCAGGAATTGTAATTCACTAATAGGTTTATAAATGTGTACTAGAGCTGCACGATTCTGGCTAAAACGAGAATCACGATGCTTAAAATAAAGATCAGGCTTTTCTCACGATTCTGTAGATGTAAAATAAAGCTTAATATGAGACGGCTATTATTATTGTTCTTTCTCAAACATATGGTAAAACAACAATAATATAATTATGTGTAGGTCAACTGGTTTCTATAAATAATTCTATTCTACTTATAATAATTCTGATGTTGAATTCTGTTTGAGATATATGCTTGCAATCTGTCATTGACAACATTATTAGACCATTTAATTCACTGGTAAAATCAACATTATATAGGCTAGAGTAGTTTTACTGACACTGTAACATTTATTCTCAACTGTGTGTTCGCTATGAAAGAAAAAACTGATCAAGCGCTTGTCGCAATCATAACTCTAAAATGAAATATGATTATTTCAATGATCTGCATGCTTTCGGTTTCATATTCACTGCTAAGTGCTGTTCATACTTCACGCGCGGCTCTCAAACGATCACTCTGTGCCACAAACTGAATATTATTTACAACTTTATTACCTGTTACTCACAGCCTATGCAGGTTCTGTTCATTAAAGTAGACGCGTGCGCATCTATCATTAAGTAGGTCACGCGCCCGCCCTCTCTGGGATCTCAGCTCACGGTCAGCAGCTCACATCACGTGTGATTTTCCAGCCGCGAATACAGCATTATATGAAGACAAAATTGAATTTTTTAGGTAAATTATACTTTATAAATACAGTATGTGACTCTTTTAACATCATTTGGAGGTGTCCATGTCGCTGAGAAATGTGAAACAGTGAAAAGACTCGTGCAGCCGCCTTTGCTTCTCTCCTGAACTCGAAAATATGATTGACAGAATCGTAGAAATGCTGGATTGAGATCGTCAAGGGGGTCGAATCGAGATCGCAATCTTTTTCCGATTAATTGTGCAGCTCTAACGTGTACTTATACTTTGTACTTGAGTACATTTTAGTGCAGTATTGGTACTTTTACTCCACTACTTTCCTTCAACCTGCAGTCACTACTTTAACATTTCTTGTCTATGGGGATTAGAAAAATCAGTCCTGTGATTCCTGTCCAATCAAATCACACATAGAAAGGAATTCGCATCATACTGAACAACCTTAAGACATGCAGCAATGTTTGGAAGCATTAAAAGCATTACAAGAAGATACTTTACACACAATGGCCCAGAGACTGTTTAGACTGAATGTCACTGATGAGATAAAGAGGTAAAGTTGTCACACATTTGTTCATATTACGGTCTCTATATTGTTTACCACGCTACTTTGAATATTTGATCTGAATTGGCATGTAAGTATGTCTTCAAAACAACATTAGCACTATCTAATTGACTGTGAACAATGTTGTACTTTGATGGTAATTGGCTGCAAATATGATTTCCTTATTTAGAGTTTGTGAAGAATACTTTTCAGAATCAGAAAGATTCTGCAGTGCTCTGTAGCGTCGACCAGAAGGTAAAAGTTCAAACATTTTATACTTTATAATATAATTTTCTGAAATTATATTATTAAGGAGAATGTCTGAGTATCCGAATATAAAACCAACTTTACCTCTATACTGATGAGATGAGGGATGTTTACTGTATGATGACCGAAATGGCCTTAAACAATAACTAAATGCACTACAGAATGTTCCGTTTACACACACACGCACAGATTACATTATGGATCAATCTTTCCCAGCATAATACTACTCTTGATTACTTTTAAAAGGTCTGCTTTTACTCATACTTTAAGTAATTTTACAACAGATACATTTACTCTACTTGCACTACATTTTGGGGCACGTAATGCTTCTTTTACTGAAGTATGATTTTTCCGCCACTGCTCAAAGGACACATATTAGATGATATGGGTTAAACATGGGATGTCAAACTCAATTCCTGGAGGGCCGCAGCTCTGCACAGTTTAGTTCCAACACTAATTAAACACAGCTGATCAAACTAATTAAGTCTTTCAGTCTTGTTTGAAACCTACAGGTAAGTGTGTTGAAGCAGGGCTGGAACTAAACTGTGCAGAGCTGCGGCCATCCAGGAATCGAGTTTGACATCTCTGGGTTAAACTTTTCACTTAGGGGTTAAACTTTCAATTTAAACTTCCCAATATGTTTTAAAAAGCCAATACTTATCTTTATCTATATTTTGCCTGAATTTTTGAGATCGTCCTTGCTGCAATGATGATGTACTGGACCAGGTCCAATGCGTAGTGGATAAACTCCCCAACCCTAAACCCAACCGTCACTGTGGACATTACTTTAGTGGGCGTTACAATGTCAACTACATATTGGAACTGGTCTAGAGCATCATCGTGATACATACTGCAGCGAGGACATCTTGGAGTTTTTGGGAGATGTACACAGTTTTGACCAGCAGGTGTCTCTAGCATATGTTGTTCCGAAGGGATTCATTTTGGTTCAGTTGTTTGGAAAACTTTGAAAAGCTTTGTTTTTCCATCACACATTCAAATGACACCTTACCCTCTTCATCTCTTGTCTTTGAGTAGAAGAACCAATCTCTGAGGTTGCAAGGCAGATATGAAGTCTGACCTTTAGCCTTTTAAATCTAATGTCTTGGGCTCCTCATGTTCCCCAGGCCCTCAGATGACACCATTCAACCTGTCTGAAAGGATTTCTTCTCAGCACATCCAGGCTTGTCCTACGGAGAGCACTTAGTGAGCTGAAACCATTCTTCTCCATTAACCTGGCCTACACCATGACCTTTTCATGCTACACCATTTTTTTTTTTTTCTCTCTCTCAGCAGAGACTTTGACCAAGATGATCTACCAGCTCTGTGTGTTCATCGCTAGCTCTTGATCCAGTGGTTCAACAAGTTACACCAGCTAGAAACAGCAGATAAAACTCTCAAATTGGGTTCAAGAACCTTCAAATTATTTATTGCAGCATCCGTGTTAGAGTTGTCTTAACTTTCATGACCCACAACAGACACATGTAGGAGGTGACCTCTGTTTGGGCCTTCAGGGTGATGACTGAACAAAAAACTGTTTTCTTTCCTTCTGCTTATTTTGGTCTTGGTGTCACTTATGGCTGTGCTTCAGGTCAGAAGATTTGGAGATGAAGTCATAGCACATAGCTCCTTGGCTTCTGCTCCACATTGGGGTTTATTGTGGCTGGTCAAGGCTATAGATAGCCATAGAAACTGAGATTTTCTGGACCACACTCGAAACCAAGGGGTAAGAAAATTTCCCAGAATACACCAGCTACAACAGTGGTCTCAAACTCGATCCCTGGAGGGCCACAGCTCCGCAGATTTTAGCTCCAACCACCTCCAAATCACACCTGCTTAACAGTCTCTAGTAGTCTTGAACACCCTGATTAGTTGGATCAGCTGTGTTTGATTAGGGTTGGAGCAAAACTGTGCAGAGCTGCGGTCCTCCAGGATTGAGTTTAGGACCCATGATCTACAACGATAGCATGGCTGCACACGAAAGTAAGGAGATGCACAATTTTTTTACAACAAACAAGCATATGTTTTAACACATTCATAACCGTGTTCGTGTTTACTATCTATAATCCCTATTAATAACTCCTGTATAGCAGTCTCACAACATTGTCTCTCGATGACATTCGAATACCCTGTCAGAAAAGTCTTGCGGCTGGGAATGAGCTTTTTACAGTGTCTGCTATAATGTTAATAATGTTTTCGTGTGTTTACATATAGATGAATATGGTCACGGTGTAAATGCACAGTACAGTTATGATCTTATTGCCACTTTATATCATTATGATAACATGATATCATTGCCTTCAGGGATTTCCTGAAGATAAATGCTAAAAAATAATGCAACTTAAATAACTACAGCAGTCGCCATCGTCAATCCCATATGAAGCAAGACATCGCGATGACATATGATGACGTGTGCAGGTGCTGTAGTGGTGTCCCGTTTCTTAGGCATAAATTTTGAAGCCCTTCCCCTCCATACTCTGTTTTAAGGGCCAAGAGGTAGTGGTAAAAATAGAACTGGGATTGGGCCTTAATTTACTGTATCAGGTTTCTGGTCTGGACTGAGCAAACCAAGAGTGCCAAAATGCATTTACATTTAGTCATTTAGCAGATGCTTTTGTCCAAAGTGACTTACTAATGAGGGGGATTAATACAAGTGTGAACACATGCTATAAGGTAGAACCTCTATTTAGGTACTTATCAAGTTTCTCCTGAAGTTACTTCAATAGGAAATGGGTAATACGAATGTTTTCTGTCCTAATTCTGGCTCCTTAGTTACATAAATTGCATGCATCACAACAGACGACCAGACATTGCCATTTGGGAACTTTCTCTCTGATATTCGCATTTGTAATGGATCAAAACAGTCTGGAAAGTTCTCTCTGAACTCCCAGAACAATTGTTCGGCTCTGAATAGAACTGTCAAAGGAAGCTATATTAAGACACAAGCTTTTACAGATATATACTACACATTTTATACCTTCTTACGGTCCAGAGAAGCACAATTTATTTTCTTTTTCGCTCAGTCCAGACGCATTCAGTCAATTTTTTTCCTCCCTTTTGAAGTGAACTGAGCTCTGTGGCAAGTCTAGATACACATACTCTTATCTCATTTGTTCCCCAGAAAGGCAATTTGGGGTTCCTTACAAGACTTTACTTTGTCCACAAAGCATGGCAGCAGAGAAAGAGACAGCGAGAGACCGAGAGGAGGCAGAAGATGTGACTTGACTGCTGTTGTCCCTTTTGTACAAATCTGTGTGTCTATCCTTTGTTCCACTCTCTAGTATCAGCTTCCGCTTTCACGGTCTTTCTCCGAGCATAAACATAGTTTCTGTTCCTTTCATAGTTATTTGGTAACGTGAGGTTCACAACGAAAGTAGTCTTTAGGAACAAAGGAACTGGACTTAATTGACAATTTTGGGCAACATGAGTGACAGTGATTAGTGTTCATGCACCAGTATATTTACTGTTTATAACGACAGTATAGGTCACATGATCTGTCATCCATACTTGTGGATTAAGAGTTCCTGTCTTCCCCAGCTATTTAATAGTAAGGTGAATGTACAGCAGAACTTGGAGGATCTGGTAAGATGGAGACCGGGAGTCAGAGATACAATTAAATAATGACATTTGATGAAATTAGTTTGCCATTTCATCAGCAGAAGCCAACTTAAACACAAAGAGCCCATAAGCCACTGAGCGTACAGTCTTAAATCAGCGGTTGCACACTAACAGAAGGACACTGACTACAGTATGTCACAGATTTTAGATGAAAAATAGTCTCTCCACTATACATTTGAAGTCTTTTTAAAATATTTCCTAAATGATGTTTAACAAAGCAAGGTGATAATATTTTTTCTTCTGGAGAAAGTCTTATTTGTTTTACCAACTATTCCAGCATATATTTTACACAGTGGATGTCCTTCCAGCAGCAACCCAGTACTGGGAAACACCCATACACACACATTCACACACAATCTCATACACTATGGCCAATTTAGTCTATTCAATTCACCTAAAGTGCATGTGTTTGGACTGTGGGGGAACCGGAGGAAATCCACGCCAATATGTGGACAGAGTGCAAACTCCACACAGAAATGGCCAGAATTTGGCTCAGCCGGGACTTGAACCAGTGACTTTTCTTGCTGTGAGGCAACACTGCTAACCACTGAGCCACCATGCCGCCTATACTGTACTGTATTGAATTATGCAAATGTTCTCCCATGCGCTGTATTAACAGTCCATTTACCAGCATATACTCAAAGTTTTGACTGAACAACATCATCTAATCAGTCTAATCAGGTCATGTTTTCATGACATCAAAAAGGGGAAAAACATTGGGAAACTTCCCCCAGGGATCAATAAAGTATGCTTCTTCATCTCTGACATGGCGTGAAGCTCTTTGCACTTGACAAAACACAAAGCACATCCTCCCTTTACCTGCAACCGCGAGTCCGTGCTCCAAAACCTGTCAAACCTGTCCATACTTCACTCCGTTATTTATGTTCCCCCTTTCTTCTCACCCACTCTTTCGTTTCCACATGGGTGATTATGAGTGTGTTACGTCCTGATTAGAATTAGTGAGTGCACTTTGTGCTCCGCTCTACAGAGTGAGAAATCACTCCCTCAGTGAGAATAATTGAGCCCAGGCCCGGTTGCCAGCTCATTACCCACAAATCATAGCAGGCAGGGGCAACTTAGCAGGAGACAATAATGACTTTGGGGAATTTGGAAACTCGCTGTGGTGAAAACTGCTCTTGCACTAAGGGCACATCCGAGGTGTTCAGGGTGGAGACCAATGAAAGGTACGAGTGAAGTCAAGATTTGGAGTTACGATACTCTATTGCTTACTTTAGATCTGTCAGCGGGGATGTAACACACTACGCTGCAATAAACTGTGAATGAAAGTAAAACGAGGGTCTTGTCAGGCAATTTCTCAGGTGGAGGGTCCTCACGAATAGACTGGACTGGATCCAAGCTTCCTTGTTGACGGACTACAGGAATTAGCCATGCTTGAAAAGCACTAACATCCATCAATGGTTTCACATTTGTAACAGACAACTTCCCTTGAAAGAGCGTTTTGGCGTTAAGCAGCGTCGCCCTTTCTTCGCTAAGCGATTCACACCTGGATGCAATTAAATAGCCAGAAAACGAGGGTAATTGACGGAAGACGTGTCACAGTTTACACAAATAGCGAGCGGTCTACGTTTACAAAAGCTAAGAGGACTGTATTCTCCACACCTATTAAGCTAAACATTCCAGCTCCATTTATTTAGATGACAGCAATGCATCGAGGTGGAAGAGAGACTTTGGAGACTGACAGTATCCGATTTCCCAGCCTCGCTGAATAATTCATCCCTATTTATTTGATTTTTTTTCTCTCTCCAGTTTTACACTCTTTGTTCCAGTTCATAATGTCTCCCCTTCGTCTCAAATGAGTCCACTCCACAGTGTCCATGTCCATCGTATGAACAGGCCGCTCTTTTATCGCTTCCATTAGAGCGTGATGCTTTTAAGTTGCCATAGGAATATGGGCGACTGTAAACAGCTGAATGGAGACCAGGAGGAGTCCTTCTGTCCGTTTAGAGAACAGAGAAGTGCATTTGATTTGCATGAGCAGCGAAGAAAAGCAGAAGGCTTCGTTTCTGAATGCAGGTCTGTGGTGGTCCTCTCCCAATTGACATGAAGGAGCGAAATGCAGATGCAAGCTGAGTGGAAGGTCTATCTGCTTATTTCTTTCTGTGGGAAATTAAATCACTCACAAATTGGTCTCTGCAGGATGGGGGACCGCATGGTGGGCTTACTTGTCTCCGTTGTGCAGGGAGTCCCTTCGCTCTATAACCTGCCTGTCCACAGGTGAAGTGTAATGAATGCAGGGATGCATTTGCATTGGTGGATGCTGTTCAAAAGTAAATTGTGCATCACATGCTGTTATTTTCGATGAAGATTGTGTTCCCACCAGTATGAGGCCTTTGCCAGTGTTCAATACTGTGAAATGATTGAAAGCTGAACCTTCGAGAGCCAGCTTAAGTCATGAATAACAATGATCAGTGGCTATTTCAAAATAAAAGTCAAGCAAATGCATTCAGTGCTGTGCAGATTGACAGCCAAACCTCTCCTTTCAAACTAAGAATAATGATAAATGCGTGTGTGTGTGTGTGTGTGTGTGTGTGTGTGTGTGTGTGTGTGTGTGTGTGTGTGTGTGTGTGTATATATATATATATATATATATATATATATATATATATATATATATATATATATATAGGGGTTGAACGACTTCAGATTTTTGAAAGTGGACTTTTATGTTATTAAAGTTGAGTCAACGTTGACTAGTCGCTGGTGCCGTCATCAACAAAACACAAGATGCAAATATTTCGCAACACGCCACAATTTGCTATGTATTTGCGGTAAATATATATACACATGCTGTTTGACAGCTCTTATCACGTTACAAAAACAATACAACATTACCAATGACTAATTTTAGTGTAAAACTAATGCATTGTCAACACTGCTCATTGCGTTAATAATGCAACATTAGCATGTGGGCTAACTTTAGTGCAAAATAAATGGCACGTACTATTAAAAATATAACAATAACAGATACATGTAATGCAAAAGTATACACCGTCAAGACGAAGATAGCTGGAGTGAAAAACTCTGGTTATTTATAATGCTTCCTTAATCATCTAATAGGTCAGATTACGGAGCTAATAAGGAGCCAGCCGTGTTGATCATAAGCACGTGATCCTCTCGAAATTAGTTTATAAATAAACCACACGTAAAAAGGTACGCTACTTATTACATTTGAAATAGGATCATTTGTAATCTGTAATCTTTCACATTTCCAAAGAAACCTCCGCAACAGTGCGTAAAACATATGCTGGATTAGTTGGTGGTTCATTCCACTGTGGCGACCCCTGATGAATAAAGGGACTAAGTCAGAGAAAAATGAATGATTGAAAGAATTTAGAAGTCAACAGATCAGAGATAAAAGTCCCATAATGCAATTCATAAGCGAGATCTCATGGAAAAGTGAAAATTCACACAATAAGCCATTCAACATGATCTCCTCTGGGAAACACAAATAAAAACATTTGAAGAACATTCAAGTCTAAAATAATTTACAGGCATCTGCAAACTACATTCATCCTGACGTGACGTAAAACATAAAACAGAGACAGTGTTTTCTAATGTTATAATATATTATGACGTACATTAGCAGTCATTTACTTCTCATTTTCTCCTCGTTTGCGCAGATTTAATAGTCCGTCGTGGATTTCCACTTAAAGGCCAACTTCTTTTTGGATGGCTTTTAAACTGCTGGGGTGCTTTGAGTTATTGCTCTCTGCTTCATATGAATTCTGGTGCGCTTCAAAGACTTTCCCCTCATTCTTTCCTAGTGGAACAGACTCCAGAGTGGGAGGATGTCTTGGATGGTTGCACCTTTGAACCTGACTGATGCTTTTGTGATTGGTCTAAAAATACAGCAGGTAGCCCAGGCTGTCAATATATCAGAGAACAGAAGAGCGGCGGAAAGGGAATCAGCCCTGTTTATTCTGTAAAAACTCAAAAATGTTGAGGCGACGTGCTTCTCCGCTTCTCGCTTTCCTGTGTTTGTTCTAGGCGTCATTCATGTTATTTTTTTACTGAAATGTTGCATGTGTTACTTTTGGCATGTCAAGTGGGAATAGCAAGTGTGGATTTGTATTGTCTTGACATATAAAAGCTGTCCCATTTCAATTGTTGGCCCATTTTACTGTAAATCAACCTCACAGTGTTGCCAATGCGTGTAAGATTCTTCTTATAAAGTGTTGACAGTCAAATGAGCAGACTTCCCCTTCGGACCGAGCGACATCCTGTCAAAGTGCAAGCATTCGGATTAAGAAGGTTACAGGCATTTTTGCAAGAGGAGGTTCACATCGGGAATAACTTCCCACAAAGAATAATAGCTATCCTTGCAGAAATATGTCAGGAAGCTGTGGGTTTCTGCTAATGCTCATGTTCATTGACCTCCTTTGTCTTTCAGTCTAAACACCGAAATGGGCTAAAAGCATTTTTTTAAAGGGAAATGAATTGTATTGAGCGTGGTAATAGCTATGTTTTGGCCTTTCACACAAAGGAATTAATATCCATGTTCGTTCGCTGCCATTCAATGGATTCAGACGCTGCCAGCTGTACATTCCTATCAATTAACTTGTCCTATTGAGTCCAGGAAACGCAGGCAGCCAATGATCCCGACTCCAGAGCTCCATAAGAAAGTAATAGACCACACACAAACCCTGGAGCCTCGGAAAACAATAGATTTTAACGTGTGAGGCTGCAAGCAATCAGATTAATTCAGTCGTCTTTGCTTTGTTCTGATTGTGCGCAGGACATCTTCTTTTAGAAATACATACATCATTATTCTGTTAGCAATTTTTGACCTCATATTAGCAAGTAGATATTGCTGTAGCCCGGAGAGGGAGATGGAGGGGATGGGTTTAGTAGGCTGGGTTTAGAGTAGGTGTAGGGATTCATAAAACACAACAGGTGATTGTAAGGTTGGGTTTAGGTTTGGAGGTTGTTACACGGTGTAATAGCATACATTGACCGGCATCCGGTGGGGACGCTGTCCTGCGGGATGCTAGGCACTTGTTGCGGGAGACTACCAGGCAATAAAGGCAGTTCTAGTTCAGCTCATGTCTGTTTTATCGTGTAGAACACGAACATGGTGTCAGAAGTGCACTAAATTCTGAATATGTCCATGAACAGCATTCCAGCACCCGAGGGCATGCGGATGTCCGGGGATATATCAAAGAATTGGGACATTTTCAGAGCGGAATACGAGGACTATGAGCTAGCAACTAGATTAATTGAGAAACTCAGCGAGGTGAGAGCAGCAGCACTACGCCGCCTTTTGGACAACGGATGTCGGCACGTCTACAATCATAATATCGTGTTGACTGAGGAACAAGCTAAAGATCCGAAGGCCATACTCGATGCCCTGGGGGCCTACTTCAAGAAGAGGGGAGAACACATCAGATATTATAGACTGTGAACCAGAGCAAGCTCAGGACCAAAGACTGATAGTGACCAACAAACTGTCACCACGGGGAGCGCCGATCATAACTCGCAGCAGCCGTCAGTCACGACCACCACAGAGACTTAACCTGTGAGTTCTAGTTGGCTATTAGGCTAGCATCAAAGGAAAGTTAAAAAAAAAAAAAAACATGTAAAGTTATTCGTTAGTTGGTGTTTGATAACCTATTGTTTCTGTCGAGTTTGAGTGTTTGTGGCTCTCTGTGAAGTTAAGCGACTCTCTAAAGAAAGGGAGATGTTACACGGTGTAATAGCATACATTGACCGCCATCCGGTGGGGACGCTGTCCTGCGGGATGCTAGGCACTTGTTGCGGGAGACTACCAGGCAATAAAGGCAGTCCTAGTTCAGCTCATGTCTGTTTTATCATGTAGAACACGAACAGAGGTAGATGTAGATAGCTCCAAAGTTTGTTAAGGTTAGGGTTATTAGGGCTGGGTGATATGGCGAAAATCTCCTCACGATATAAGTCATCTTATATCTGGATACCAATATATATCATGATATACCTTTTCTGTCAGTCAGTTAATCGTTCAAATGCATCAATCACATGGAAATAACTATTTAATTTTTTATTTTAAAGTATGGCAGCACAGTGGCTCAATAGTTAGCACTGCCGCCGCACAGCAAGAAGGTTGCTGGTTTGAGTCCCAGCTGGGCCAGTTGGCATCTCTGTGTGGAGTTTGCATGTTCTCCTGTGTCTCCTCCGGGTCCTCCAAATACATGCACTTTGAATTGGATGAACTAAATTGGCAGTACTGTATGAGTGTTTGTGTGAATGAGTGTGTATGGGTGTTACCCATTACTGGGTTGCGGCTAGAAGGGCATCCACTGTGTAAAACATATGCTTCAATAGTTGGTGGTTCATTCCACTGTGGCGACCCCTGAAATAGACACTAAGCTGAAGGAAAATTAATGTATGAATGAATTTTAAAGTTCCTGACAAGTCTTGTCGCCTATCCAAGTTTCAGGAACGACAAATAATAACTTCTAGTTGATCAGTTGGTATCAGACATGGCTAATATGAAAGGCAAAGGCCTCTAGATTAAGAAAGCGTAATTGCAGGACTCCCAGAGTTCATCAAGTTCCTTTGGATTGGTCTTCAACGCCTCCTCCTTCATCTTACCACAGACATGCTCAATAATGTTCATGTCTGGTGACTGGGCTGGCCAATCCTGGAACACCTTGACCTTCTTTGCTTTCAGGAGCTTTGATATAGAGGCTGAAGTATGAGAAGGAGCGCTATCCTGCTGGAGAATTTGCCCTCTCCTGTGGTTTGTAATGTAATGGCCAGCACGAATGTCTTGATACCTCAGGCTGTTGATGTTGATCATCCGCTCTGCAGATCTCTCGCACGCCCCCATACTGAATGTGACACCAAACCATGATTTTTCCTTCACCAAACTTGACTGATTTCTGTGAGAATCTTGGTCCATGCTGGTTCCAGTAGGTCTTCTGCAGTATTGGTGATGATTGGGATGCAGATCAACAGATGATTCATCAGAAAAATCCACCTTCTGCCACTTTTCCAAATGATCCACTAGAAGTCAAGTTATTATTTGTGGCTCTTACAGCTGAGATCCACAACAAGACTCTTGTCAGGTAGTGTATACTTGACAATTATTATAAATGAGTAGTTAGTAGTATAGTCAGATTACTGCATTAGTATGTTAGTTAAGTATAGGTGTAAAATAGCTCTTACATTCAGTGTTGTGTTCATATTTATGATTGTTTATATATGTAACACCATGTTCCTGCGACACACAACGTTTCCTTCCACTGCATGTCCAAATATGTAGTGAAGTGACAGTAAAGCTTGACTTGATTTGAGGTAGATGCTCTCTGCAGGTTTTCTTACCTCTCTAAAAAAAGAAAAGAAAAAAGCCTTTCAGGATAATCCAGAAATGATCCTCTGGAGTATTAATGAAAGCGCCGTTCTGTTTCCACTTTATCCTCCGATCTCTGCTAATGTCTTTATGATCTCAGGTTTTTGTTGCTTTTTGTAATCACACATATGCTCAATGACCTTCATGGCTTACAGCCAGATTAATAGCTCCATGCGGAGTTACAGGCACGATCCTCCCTCTTAATCACCACTAAATTATGATTAATCATGGAAAAGCAGTCATGAGTGTGCAAGATGTTCAGCTCAAGGCGATTCCGAGTCACTGTAGCCTTAACCGTCTGTTTCTGTATCAGGGGACTGAGCTTCAGTTTGTTTTATCCCTCTGTTTAACTGTGATGTTATCGGTGCTGTTAAATGTAGTGTTATTTTAAACTTGGATGCATATTAAATAGTTTGCTATGCGAATAGAATAAACAAAGATTCAAATAAGAAAGTGAAACACATATCTTGACAGTAAGATGAGATAAAATAAGTTCAATTATTTATGTGTGTGTTGCTGGGTCAGTTGGCATTTCTGTGTGGAGTTTGCATGTTCTCCCCATGTTGGCGTTGGTTTCCTCCGGGTGCTCTCCCCCACAGTTCAAACACATGCGCTGTAGGGGAATTAGTAGTTAAATTTAGTTTAAATTTAGAATTTAGTAAGTTAAATTGTCTGTAGTGTTGTACGTGTGTAAATGAGTGTGTATGGGTGTTTCCCAGTTATGGGTTGCGGTTGGAAGGGCATCCGCTGCATAAAACATATGCTGGAAAAGTTGGCAGTTCATTCCGTTGTGCTGACCCCTGATTAAGGTGAAAAGAAAATGAATGAATGAATGAATGAATGAATGAATGAATTTATGTGGCTGAAAGGTATCCGATGCCTAAATCATATGCAAGAGTAATTGGCGATTCATTCTGCTGTGGCGACCCCTGATAACCCTTGTTTTTATATGTTTTATTGTAAAATGATAAAAACAGTATTAAATCTAATGTTCTCCATCATTCTCATCATCAAATCTGTATTTACAGTATTAATTGGATTAATATACAGCTATATATATATATATATATATATATATATCATTTTGTTTGTTTATTTGTCCGTCCATCCACCTGTCCTTCTTTCTTTCTTTCTTTCTTTCTTTCTTTCTTTCTTTCTTTTCTTTCTTTCTTTTTTTCTTTCTTTCTTTCCTTTTTTCTTTTTCCTTCCTTCCTTCCTTATTCCTTCTTTCCTTCATTCCTTCTTTCCTTCCTTCCTTTTCTTAATCCTTATTCCTTTCTTTCTTTCTTTCTTTTTCTTTCTTCTTTTCTTTCTAAACAAAAAACAAAACATTATTTGTTTATTTGTTGTTTGTGTCATTTTTCTTCATACTTTGTCTTTCTGTCGTTCGTTCATCTATCTGTCCTTTCATCATTCCTTCCATCATGTCAATCATTCATTCATTCCTTCCTTCCCTGCTTCCTTCCTTTTTCTTTTCTTTCTTTCTTACTTTTCTTTTTTTGTTCTGTCTGTCCATCCTTCCTTCCTTCTTCCTTCCTTTTTTCATTTTTTCCCTTCCTTGCTTTCTTCTTTTCTTCTTTTGTGTTTTGTTCGTCTTTTCCTCCGTTTGTCCATTGTCCATCCTTCCATCAGTCCTTTCCTCCTTTGCTTCCTTCCTTCACTGCATTTTTTTCTTTGTTTATTTTTTTTTCAGCTTTAATTAAAAAACACATTATTTGTTGTTTGTTTACTTAAGTTCTTTTTTGTTCTTTCTTTTTGTTCTTTTGTCCTCCGTCCATTCATCTGTTCTTCTGTTCTCTCCTTCATTATTCTTTCTTTCTTTCTTACCTTCTTTTCTTAGTTTGTCTGTTCTTTCTTCTTTCTTTCTTTCTTTCTTTCTTTCTTTCTTTCTTTCTTTCTTTCTTTCTTTATTTCTCTTTCTTTCTTTCTTCTTTCTTCTTTTTTCTCTTTCTTCTTCTTTCTTTCTTTCTTTCTTTCTTTCTTTCTTTCTTTCTTTTCTTCTTCTTTCTTTATTTCTTTTTTCTTCTTTCTTTCTTCTTTCTTTTTTTTCTCTCTTTCTTTCTTCTTTCTTTTTCTTTCTTTCTTTCTTTCTTTTTCTTTCTTTCTTTCTTTCTTTTTCTTTCTTTCTTTCTTTCTTTCTTTCTTCTTTCTTTCTTTCTTTCTTTCTTTCTTTCTTTCTTCCTTTCTCTTTCTTTCTTTCTTTCTTTCTTTTTTTTTCTCTTTCTTTCTTTCTTTCTTTCTTTCTTTCTTTCTCTTTCTTTCTTTCTTTCTTTCTTTCTTTTCTTTCTTTCTTTCTTTCTTTTTTTCTCTTTCTTTCTTTCTTTCTTTCTTTCTTTCTTCTTTCTTTCTTTCTTTCTTTCTTTCGTTTATCCTTCCTTCTTTTCTGCTTTCAAAATAAAACAAAAGACATAATAACACATCACCGGTTCAGGCTGACATGAATGATACGCACCGTGTTTCTGTGCAGATTCAGCATTATTACATTTCATAAGTTGCCCATTGAGAAACATCAGTCAGCATCTAAACCAAATATTGGGCTTTTTGCTCTTATGGTCTTGTAATATTGTTATCACTGATATTCCTACAAAGAGAACAACTCCGGCAGAAGCAGCGAATGATTTCAAGAAGTGGCTCCAGACAAAAAACCCGGCAGTGATAACTGGATTTTCAATAATTCATGCGCTCTTAAATCCGGGTGTGGGATATGAGAAAGTATTCCTGCCTGTGGTTATTGACGAAGGTCTGCCAGTTAAAGGCACTGCCTGCTTTAGCTTTTATTATTGACTAAATGATTGATTTAAACCCTCATAATTAGCCGACCTAATTTAATAAAAGTGCAATTTAACGATACTGCATGGCCGGCGAAGCGTGCCGTGGCATTGATAGATATGGCTGTGCGTGTATGAAATCGCAGCTGACAGATGATGTATTCGAGAGAAAAGAGAGCGACATTGACATTTTGCTCTCCGTAACTTCTGCTCTCCCTCATGCAGACAAATGCGAATTAGCTCACGTCTCTGATTTCATTTACTTAATAGCATTAAGAACCTGTTTGGCTTTAATTTGCTCAAAGTAATCCTTGGCTGAGCCCAACTTTTATATATATACGGCATTAGCAGCGTGCCTTTAAAGCAAACAAACAAAGGGGAGACAGGTTTAGAGGGCCGCTGTCTGTTGATTTAAGATTTAATATGAGCTGAAATACAGTGTTGGAAATCAAACGTTGCTCATTGGATGGCAGATGCCAGGCTTCAGCTGCTGCCAGTATCGAGGCTTCTCTTTTTTATGAGCGTTTGTGGGACCGGTGTTTTGTTCCTCTCTGTTTTGTTGTTTGCAGCACTTTAGTTCAGCATTAAGTTGGTTATGTTTCAGTGTATACACTTGTGCGCACGCTTTTTGTTTGTTATTTTGTTTGTGTGTTTTAATGTGATTGGTGGTTCATTGGGCTGTGGAGATCCCTGATGAATGAAGGGATTAAAGTGAATTTTTGTTTACCGTGGTGTTTGTCAGATGGCACTTTAGTAATTATTCTAGGTTTTGTTTTTGTTTGTTTGCTGTTGTTTATGTATTTGATTAGTGTTTGTTGTGTATTTTGTTATACATCTGTATACTGTGTAGTTTTCCAATGCAGTGGTTGCTCAGCAGGAGCCCTCAGCGCTGTACAAACCTACTGAAAACAGGAAAATCAATAAATTAAAAAGAAAACAATAAATCAATGGGCAAGGGGACACACGTCGTATTTCAAGCGGCGGGTTGGTTTTGTGTGGAATAAAAGCGCTAGATAAGCTGCCTCCCTCTTTACCGCCCCAGAACAAGTGCGGCTCTCTTTGAAGCTCAATTTTTGACCCAGAGGTGTCGTTTCAGAGGAATATGAAAGTGTCTGAACACCAGCTCAAAACCTAGAAATATTATCATCCCACTCTCTAAAGGCAAACCCACCAGCCTGAAACACACACCGACACAACTCTCATTTCAGCCAAACAGCTGAGCCGAATTTACACAGGAGACAAATCATGTTTGGCTGAAGAGATGCTGCAGCTGATATACGCCTGATATATGTGTCATAATATAGTGTGTGATGTATATGAAAACAATTGTATGGTTATCACTTGCAGAAACATAGCTGTTAGTTATTCGGCCGTGCTTTTTTACTTATATGTGGAAACTAGTTTGTTTTTTTTGTTGTTTTGATTTTTTTATTCTGTTAAAAATGAGTTTTTATTAGTTTTTATGATTATTTGATTTGATTTTGTCAAACAGCAAAACATTTTTTTTGTAATTTCTTTTTTGTGCTATTTCTAATTTGTTTGTTTGTTTTTTTGTTTTGTCAAACTGCAACATTTATGCCCTTTGTGTTTTTGTTTTCTTATATGTCTGAGCTATTGTTTGTGCTCTTTCTGTTCTCTTTCTGTTTTTTTAACCAAGTCTAGGTCAAAGAGTATTATTTCTATTTTTTCCAATAAATTTCTATTTTAATTCAAAATTATTTTATTTGAAATATGTATGCATTTTTATTTTATAATAAAACATTTAATTTTGTGCTTTTTCTGTCTGTTTGTTTTGTCAAACCGTTACATTTATGCAATTTTTGTTTTTGTTTTGCTTTGTAAATAGTTTTTTGCTAATATTTGTGCTATTTCTGTTCTCTTTATGTTTGTTTAACCAAGTCTTGGTCAAACAGTATTATTTAATTTAATTTAATTTAATTTAATTTAATTTAATTTAATTTAATTTAATTTAATTTAATTTAATTTAATTTAATTTAATTTAATTTAATTTAATTTAATTTAATTTAATAATTATTTTTTTCATTTTATTTCATATAAAAAAAGCAAAATTTATTCATTTTTAGGGTTTTGTTTTATTTAGTAATTTTTTTTTAAATTTTGTGCCATTTCTATTTTCTTTCTGATTGTTTAACCAAGTCTAAATCAAACTATAGTATTTCTCTTGCTTTTTTCTGTTGTTTTTATTTATTTATTTATTTATTTATTTATTTATTTATTTATTTTATTTATTTATTTCTAATTTTATTTAAGTTTATTTAAATTTATTTAATTTAATTTTATTTTATTTTATTTTATGTTTAAAACAGGTAAAATCATGCATTTTTTGTTTTATTTTTGTAATTTGTGTTTTCTTTATGCTTGTTTAACCATGTCTAAGTCAAACTACATTGTTTCTGTTGCTTTTTTATTTTTGTTTATTTATTTATTTATTTATTTATTTATTTATTTATTTATTTATTTATTTATTTATTTATTTGTTTATTTATTTCTAATTTAATTTAATTAAATTTAATTAGATTTTATATGTAAAACAGCTAAATTCATGCATTTTTTGTTTTATTTTTGTAATTTGTGTTTTCATTATGCTTGTTTAACCATGTCTAAGTCAAACTATATTATTTCTGTTGCTTTTTTATTTTTGTTTGTTTATTTATTTATTTATTTATTTATTTATTTAAAATTTTGTTTTATTTTATTTTCAGAAAACATCTTTGCTAAGTCGAGCATTATAATATCTCACAATTTTTCACATAAACCATAATAATAATACCATAACATTGCTTGACAAGTCCCTTGTAAATAACTACTGTAAGAATACTGTTGTATTTCTGTACCATGTCACAGTGCTTAGGGCTGAAATCAATTAAATTCGATTTACATCCAGTCGACAAGTCAAGTTATTCTCGAAAACAATAAGGAGCAAAGATTCATTTTGCAATTACAGCTTCTCCTCGTAGCTTTGTTGATGTTTGTTTGTATGACGGGTCGATTCTTTTACCCGCGTCGAGGACATGAAAAATACTCTGCTGAAAAAATAAGTTCATCCAAGATTTAATCAATGCACAAGATGACAGACATATTACGAGGCCTGATTACGGGCGTGCATTAATGGATTTTACAGTCGCCTGTTAATATCCCCCGTGACATGATAAGTGTATGAATTGTCTATAGCAAATGGGCTATATTTTTTCATTTGACGCTCCAAATAAACAATGGCACAAAGCTAGCAGGTTGTAGGTTCGTCTAACTAGATTACAGTAGTGGGGCAGCTCTATGGTCCGGTAATGACTTCAGGCCCTTTTAGCGTTTATTTCCCCAACACAAATACAAATAAGCGTCTTGGAAATGATGAGTTGTGTGATCCATTGACTGCTGTAATAGGGATTTTTGTTGAGGGTGGATGAAATGAGCCTGTGTTTGAGAGGAGGATGTGAAAAACCCGAGTCACGTTCAATTAAAGTTGCTCTAATTGAGGTATAGGAGTTTCCTCTGAGGGACAGACGGACTCTAATAGAGCATTGTGGCGCCTGCTGAAGGCCTTTCATCTGCGTCTGATTACTGGTGCTTTGCAGGATGCCTGATCCTTCAGGACATTTCAGATCTTGAACCAGCACTCTAAAAAAATGACCGGTTGATATATATTATCCAAAATTAATTATCCAAAACTTGCATATGCAGTTTCGGTAGTGAGGTGTGGTCTGTTACATTTATTTTTCTTGCATGCAAACACAAACAATACCTTATAAAAGTTTTTATAAGGTACAACAGGTTTACTTACTTTTTTAAGTAAAGTCAACTTGTGTTGCATTACGTTTAAGACATTGGGTTTACTCACATTTTTAAGTAGAGTCAACTTGTGTTGCATTACGGTTAAGGCATTGGGTTTACTCACATTTTTAAGTAGAGTCAACTTGTGTTGCATTATGTTTAAGGCATTGGGTTTACTCACATTTTTAAGTAGAGTCAACTTGTGTTGCATAAAGTTTAAGGCATTTGGTTTACTCACATTTTTAAGTAGAGTCAACTTGTGTTGCATTACGTTTAAGGCATTGGGTTTACTCACATTTTTAAGTAGAGTCAACTTGTGTTGCATTACGTTTAAGGCATTGGGTTTTACTCACATTTTAAGTAGAGTCACCTTGTGTTGAATTACGTTTAAGGCATGGGTTTACTCACATTTTTAAGTAGAGTCAACTTGTGTTGCATAAAGTTTAAGGCATTTGGTTTACTCACATTTTTAAGTAGAGTCAACTTGTGTTGCATTATGTTTAAGGCATTGGGTTTACTCACATTTTTAAGTAGAGTCAACTTGTGTTGCATTACGTTTAAGGCATTGGGTTTACTCACATTTTTAAGTAGAGTCAACTTGTGTTGCATTATGTTTAAGGCATTGGGTTTACTCACATTTTTAAGTAGAGTCAACTTGTGTTTGCATAAAGTTTAAGGCATTTGGTTTACTCACATTTTTAAGTAGAGTCAACTTGTGTTGCATTATGTTTAAGGCATTGGGTTTACTCACATTTTTAAGTAGAGTCAACTTGTGTTGAATTACGTTTAAGGCATTGGGTTTACTCACATTTTTAAGTAGAGTCAACTTGTGTTGCATAAAGTTTAAGGCATTTGGTTACTCACATTTTTTAAGTAGAGTCAACTTGTGTTGCATTATGTTTAAGGCATTGGGTTTACTCACATTTTTAAGTAGAGTCAACTTGTGTTGCATAAAGTTTAAGGCATTTGGTTTACTCACATTTTTAAGTAGAGTCAACTTGTGTTGCATTATGTTTAAGGCATTGGGTTTACTCACATTTTTAAGTAGAGTCAACTTGTGTTGCATAAAGTTTAAGGCATTTGGTTTACTCACATTTTTAAGTAGAGTCAACTTGTGTTGCATTACGTTTAAGGCATTGGGTTTACTCACATTTTTAAGGTAGAGTCAACTTGTGTTGCATTATGTTTAAGGCATTTGGTTACTCACATTTTTAAGTAGAGTCAACTTGTGTTGCATTATGTTTAAGCATTGGGTTTTACTCACATTTTTAAGTAAGAGTCAACTTGTGTTGCATTACGTTTAAGGCATTGGGTTTACTCACATTTTTTAAGTAGAGTCAACTTGTGTTGCATTATGTTTAAGGCATTGGGTTTACTCACATTTTTAAGTAGAGTCAACTTGTTGCATTATGTTTAAGGCATTGGGTTTACTCACATTTTTAAGTAAAGCCAACTTGTGTTGGCATTACGGTTAAGGCATTGGTTTACTCACTTCTTAAGTAAAGTCAACTTGTCACTTGTAAGGCATCAGAAAACCAAACCCTTTTTTTAAATTAAATTTGTTAACGTTACATTTATCATTACATTTAACTATGGGTCTATCTATATTTGACCCAGTGTTGGATTAAAACAACCCAGCATGTCTTTAGATAGTATTTGTTTTCCCATCATCTTGAGTGTGTTAGTGTTTCAGTTGGGTGTCAAAACCCAAAACTAGTTCACCAGCCGAACGCGAGAGTTCTTGGGCAGCTGTAGCGTTTGTCTAATTTGTTATGTTTGGCGTTTTCCGTGTTGTCTTTTGGGCGTTTTACTGGACGTAATGGCTAACTTTTGTGCGCAATCAGGAACTGGACTGGGGTCACTATTATGGGAGGCTGTAAATATTTAGATAGCCATTGTTTGAATGACTTTGTACAGATTGCTGACTTCCTTATATTTTCTCTACGCCAATTTTCCGGCACTTTACGTTAGACAGAGATCGAGTTTTTCAGATAAAGCTGTATGTTGTATGTAGATGTGAAGATATCCTCACAATGCCTCTGTTTCTGTGAACATTAGTGTGGAGAATAGGAAGGAATAATTGGGTTTATTTTTGCAGTAATTTCTATGAAGCCATGTTTCAGACTGTAATAAAGCATACAAGCACATTATTTCTAAGACAAAACATAGAAAACTTAACTGTTCTGTGGCTGATTGTGTAGTTTATCTGCTTTAAGTAAACTTTTTATGGATTTTCATGCCACTAACTTGAAAATTGGTGCCAAATGCCTTATTTGTTGACTAGTTTTTAGTTTTCTGACTAGTATTCTTAGTTAATATTTGACTTTTTCAGCTGGTCTAGCAAAAGTAATGAGATAAACCTGCTGAAAAACAACGTCTTAAAGGGGTTGTTCATCTAAAACTGACGATTAAGGGGTGCCGTGTAGGATTTAAATCAAACGCTGTTTATCAACATACGTAAGACATGTGCATATACACCTATACATTACTGGCATATACACCTATACTGTTTGAACGAGTGTTATTTGGTTGTATACGCATACATTGAGTTTCATATGTGAGACTTTATGGGCGCTTATGCATAGATCAAGTTTGTATGTGTATGTGTGTGTGTGTGTGTATGGGTGTGTTTGCATGCAGCGAGTTTACATGTATGTCCACGTGTTGTTGTGGGTGCAAATGCAAGGGATTTAAACTCAACCCTCACACGTGGGGTTAAACCTTCACATTTGTCATCATCTGATTGTCACACACCATGACCTTCAGTCCTCCAGCTAGAGGATCACACAGATCAGAATCTCCTCCTGAATCCACCTTCAGTGTCTGAATGTGTCTGAACAATAATGCACTGCTCTGTCAGTCTAATCGCTGCTCTGTGACCTGCAGATTCCTGGAAATGCAGCTCTGAGTGGCTTCTGGCCTTCACCAAACACACCCAAACACCACTCTTATTTTGAGTCTGCAAAGCCCATAGACCTTTTCGAATTTTCAGGTTTCTTAGTAGCAGAAGTCATCATAGTTGGTAAACTCGGAGGCAGTGAATGGGAGGGAGTACAAACATATCATTTCTGTTCAGTCCTATTTGCTGAAATAATAAAAGAAAAGCTCCATAATGGGGTTAATAAGACTATCAGAAAAAGGAAACAATAGTGTGAGTGTAATGTATGGATGCTGGACAACAGAGTTGAGGATCTACATGTAGTTTATTAAAGATTAGTCAGGCAGGTGACTGTCAAAACAGGGGCAAACAGAAACATACAGAAAATCCAAGATCATAGTCAAAAACAGGCAAATGGTCAGTACAGGCGGCAAAACAACATCAACGAGAATACAAGGCAAGGATCAAAACACAAAAGGTCAAGACCAGAAAAACGCTTAATAATACTACAGAAAAAAACAACAACAAGACCTGAGGCAATGTGTGTGTCAAATGAGGTTGTAATAAATAGTCCTGATCATTAGTTATCAGCTTCTGTGTGTAATCAAGGGGAATCAGGAACTGGTGTATGTGAGAGGTGCATGATGGTATTTGTAGTCCAGTTCAGTGACAGATTTGTAGTTCTCCAGCAATCTGGAAGGATTAAATTGCTACTGATTGTGACAGTGAGATTGATAACGGCAGCCTGAAGAGAGAACAACGTCAAATTTACTGTCCTGCCACCATAGACGATGCACTACAAACGCCTTGCCTAAGTGGTAATGATATAATGCATACAGTTGAAATCTAAAGTATTCGCCCTCCTGTGATTCTTTTTCAAATATTTCCCAAATGATGATGAACAGATTCAGGAGTTTCTTACAGTATTTCCTATAATATTATTATATTACTTATTTGTTTTATTTTGGCTAGAATGAAAGCAGTTTTATTTTTTAAAAGCCATTTTAAGCTCAATATTATTAGCCCCCTTAAGCAATATTAGTTTTGGATTGTCTACAGAACAAACCACTGTTATACAATGACATGCCTAATCACCCTAACTTAAACCTTATTAACCTAGTTAAGCCTTTAAATGTCATTTTAAGCTGAATACTAGTGTCTTGAAGAATATCTAGTCCAGTATTTTGTACTGTCATCATGGCAAAGATAATATAAATCATTTTATTTTAAATCATAGTTATTAGAAATGAGTTATTAAAACTATTATGATTAGAAATGTGCTGAAGAAATCTTCTCTCCGTTAAACAGAAATTGGAGGGAGATATATAGGAGGACTAATAATCTAACTTCAACTGTGTATGTTTTTTAAAAATCAAAATATTAAAACTTTCAGCTATTTGAGATTATGATGACGGTTTAACGTCATGTGAAAAGGGTCCCCACTTGATTCATTTCTCAGTGCTGATGTGAATCTTCGCCTCTGGGACGGCTATAAAGTGACCTTTTCCCTGCTGTATCTTGCGCCTGGCAGGTGTAGAGAGCTGGACAATGGACCGTCTGGCATCCAGCCATGGTTTCTGTGTCTGTCATTACCGCCAACGCCACAGTGGCACTGTTCTGTGTGAGCAACTTTATGACAGGATCCGTTTACACAAGTCCACAAGTTTCTTTCTCCAGCTAATCAGCTCATTCCTGGTCTGCAGACGGCAGGACGAATGGAGACGCTCCAGTGCAGCTGATTTCAGGATACTAGCTGGACTATGTGTCCATCCAAAAAAATGCAAATTAGACTAATGCGCAAATCTGAAATATCGTATAAATGTCGTATTACATTCAGTGAGTCAAAGAAACCAAATCGTCATCTTCTGATAAACTGCCGCCAAATATCAGACAGTAAATGTAGTTTAGTGCGGCAGGAGAAGCCTCCGTGGTGTTTTTATTCTCTTATGAACAAGTTTCACCTCAGAAGACGAAGACAAAATGCAATGAATGCAGTGAGGTGGCTTTTGCAGGCGTGAGACGTTCTTTTTAAGTACAGACAGATGACAGTTCTGGAGGTCATTATAATAGAATGATAATAATACTGAAAGCACTGTGATGACAGACTAACAGCTGAGACATTTTACAATCAGCAAAACAACATTTCAGATGATTTACAATGTGCTACACTCAGAAATAAAGCTACGTGAGCTGTCACTGGGGTGGTGCCTTTTCAAAAAGTACATGTTTGTACTTAAAGTGTCCATATTTGTACCTCAAATATAAATATTTGTACACAAAAATGTCTTGCTTTACTTTTTAAGTATTAATACATACCCTTGAGGTATTAATAAGGACCATTTAGTTACAAATTTGTACCTTTTGAAAAGGTACCACCCCAGTGAAAACTCTTGTACCAGTATTTCTGAGAGTGTGGAAATGCTGCTTTGTGCCTTAATGCAATCATCACACATGTTTAAATCGTCCCTTGATCTGTTAAAAGTAAATCACTTTTTTTTTTTGATGCACATGCTGGGATTTATTCAGTAAATGTGTTTCCATCATAGTTTATGCATTTTTTCTTATCGGATATAAAAGTATTCTAATCAGTTGACTAACAATATCGACCAACTAAAAGCTGCTCTAAAGTGAGTGATGCAGGTTATCTTGTGATAGGCGGGTTAGGCAGGTTTAAAATGTACACACATGTTGCTTATGACACTCACAGGGATGCACAGCAGCACACAAATATATTTAAATATGAAAAAAGAACGATTATTAATATCCAAAAACAATAACAAAACAATACCTCCTCCTCCTCAAGCTTCAGCTCAGGAGATGAGATTTGGTGAATCCGGCACGGTCTATAGATGATCTTTAACTTCGTGCACCAGCAGATCCATTTCCTCGCTAGTAAAGCATTCAGTTTTTCCGCTTACAAAATCCGTCATGTAAATAGCAATACCGGCATGGTGCGACAACAACTGACTCTTAAAGGGAATGTAGGAAGTGGCTCTGTGGCAGTCATAGAGGAGTGTAGAGCATGAGACTGATTCCTGAAAAATCCCAGTGACGGATGAGTCTCCACATTGATCTCATGGGCCAGCCTGTACACCCCCCAGTGATCTACTCACACCTGCAGCTTCTCCATGATGAACGTCCAGCGGTCTCCGAGGGTTATTTTTTTCTCTCATACTGCATGCGGTATCAAAAATTCCATTAAAACTAGACTCTTCCAACTGTTCCTCGCATCCAATATCTCGTTTGTCACGGGGGCATGCATGAAATGTTCTTGAATGAAAGTGAAGTGCCAAACTGCAGTTAAAGTCAATAATTTAAGAATGAGACACCCAAAATTACATGAAACTCCGGAGGAAACATGGATAGCGTGGAGACGCGATGACG